>NC_050580.1:44003391-44303391 GCF_011100635.1 Trichosurus vulpecula | reverse complement strand
AAGTGCCAAATCAAGGCCGCTAAACCAGCTGGCCTCCAAAGGCCCTTCTAGCCCTTGATCTACGATCCCATGTGTTTATCAGTGACTTGAGTAAACTAAAACTCAATTTCCTCATCTGTAAAATGGATTTAGTGCTAGAAGAGAGCCCGGAAGCCATCTCCTCATTTTACAGATGAGGAAAGAAAGCATAGAGAGTTTAAGTGACTTGCTCATGGTAATACAGGCAAACAAGGAGCAGAGTCAGGATTCAAATCCAGGTCCTCTGACTTCAGAATCCAGCTCTTTTTTTTTTCAAACACTGCCTCACTCGTGGCTAATCTTCCATAGGGTTCTTACAAAGATCAATGAAAGGTGCTTTATAAATACCTTTTGATGATGATGACGATTATCAATTACAGCTGTGAAAAGTGGAATAGGCTTCCTCAGAAGGTGGGGAGCTCTCCATCACTAGAGGTCTCCAAGCAAAGGCTGAATGATCACGTCAGGTGTATTTTATAGGATATTTTTGTTCCAGGGACTTGTTGGAATGGGTGGCCACTAGGGCATATCTAACCATCTACACCATGTTACCCATCTGATAAACATGAATAAAGAATCCCCCACCCAAGTCTCTGAGTGGGGGGTGGGGGAAGGGGGAAGAAGAAGAGAAGAGGGGAAACAGGCAGTTATTAAGTACCTCTATGTGCCAGGCACTGTGCTAAGCACTTTACGAATATTATTTCATTTGATCCTCACAACAACCCAGGGAGGTAGGTGCCATTGTTATCACCTCCATTATACAAGTGAGGAAACTGAGCCATAGAGAGGTTAAGTGACTTGCCCAGGGTCACGTAGCTAAGTAAGTGTCTGAGGCCAAATTAGAACTCAGGTTCTCCTAATTTCAATCTCTTTCAAACAAGGAGTATCTCCCTTCTCCTATCACCACTCTTATCCCATCTATTCCTGGAGAGTTGGGGTGCCATAGCCTGACCAAAGGTTTCAGAAACTAATCGAGTTCCTCTTCTCTGTGTGGTGGGTTTCTGCTGCCCTGTGAAAGTTACCATTTCCATCTGCTTTCCAGGAGATGGAGTTGGCCAGGCTGAAGGATAGGAAGCCTAGTCTTAAGAATATGGTTAAACCCAACTAAAGCCTTTTTCCCCCAGGGGCTTAGAGTGTTTTCCTTGGTAAATTTCCTGGATTGTGCCTTAAAAAATACCTCAGAGCTATCTTCCTGTGAGTTTGGAGTGAAAGATGGCCTCTTTATGGAAAACTATGACTGTGAGAAATCTCTGAACATGGCATACTTGGAAAAGGAGTGTGGCAATGGAGATGTGGGCCTTATCAGGAGCAAGTGAAGACTTCATCTTCATCCATTAACCCATCCCAACCCAGCCCCACTCCTCCTCCCAAAAACAAACAAACAAATCAACCTATTTCCAGGCCAATGGTTATTCTGAGGAGCTTCTCTCCAGTTGCATGATTTCCTCCAGAGGGACAAATTCTTACCACGATAAATTATGCCTCTGTTCCTAAACAATCAATCAAGCAAGCATTTATTTAGCACCTACTAAGTGTGGGGCAAATGTAGTGCTTAGCATTGAGCATGACATGACAACAATGAAACAGGCTTTTCCCTCAAGAAGCTTACATTCATTGAGAGAGCCACCATGTACATCTGGATACAAGAACTAGCAGGTGGGGAGATCAGGAGAGACTCAATAATTTTGTGGTTCCAAAATTTTAGAATGGTACTGAATACTTTGTGATATTACATAATTTCTTAATAGAAAATGAACTATCTTTTGAGCAGGCTGTTAAGATATATATCAGTGACCATCAGAAATTTTTAAAAGTGACTTTCAATGAATATTTTCATGAAATTTACAATAAATTTAATTGGATTCACAACCCATCCAGTATGTTTTTTATGTCTCTGCTGTTGAATTGACAACGGATGGAAAACAAAATCCAATTCACATATCAGCAGATTTAGGGCTACAAACATATTTCCAAAATGACAGTCTTATAAATATTTAACAAAAATAAAAATAGGAATTTCCATCTCTCAGCAGGAGAGCTTATAAAATTCTTCTACCATTTCTACTCCATATTTGTGTAAGCAAGTATTTCACTTTATTCTTGTTTTAAATCAAAATAGCAAAACAAACTCAATGCAGAATTAGATTTAAGACTATTTCCGGTAGAGAGTCAAATATTGCAAACCTTTGTCCAAACAGAAAAATCCAACAGTGAAATTCAGTTTACATGTTATTGTGTTATGTTAAACATCTTTCCATGTTGGAACTTATTTCATTTAGATTTTTATTTATATTCAACAAAATGTCTAAAAGAAAATATGAAGTCTTGCGGATAGTAGTAAGCAAATGAGGGCTTGCTGGATCATTTCTTTTGATTCTTACAAACTGCCCCACATTAAATATTCATGACTATTTTATAATTTAGAGTTTTCTCATTTTAAAACTTAGAGTTTTCATAATGATGGATAGAATAGAGTTTTATAATGGTGTAATGTAAATCATAATTTGGAGTTTAGGGGGCAAAAGGTTTCATTGTCCTTGTAAGCTCTTACTGAATCAATCTAAAAGAACCTTATAAGTAGCATATTAAATTACCCTGGGGTTTCAGAACATTTTTGTTGTTGTTTAAAATCAAAGAACAAAAAAGTTGGGAATAACTGGCATGTAGGAAAGAGAGTGGTGAGCTTGGAGTCAGGAAGAACTGAGTTCAAATCTTGTCTCAGACATTTACTAGCTGTGTGACCCTGGGCAAGTCACTTGACTTCTCTCATACTATTTCTTCTTCAGCAAAATGGTGATAATAATTGTACTGAGTTCTCAGGGTTATCATGAGGATCAAATCAGTTAATATTGAATGAAAAAGCATTAATTAATATTTATTCATAATATAATTATATATGTGATATTATATATTGTATAATAGACAATACAATATAATATAATACAATACAATATAATATAATATATAATATAATATAATATGTAATATAACATAGCATAACATAATATAACATAACATAACATAACAATATAACATAACATAATATAATACAATACCATACAATATAATACAATATAATATAATATAATATAACATTATATATTATATATATAACATTATATATTATATTATACTATATTATATATTGCATTATATTGTATTATATTATATTGCATCATATTAATTAATTAATTAATTATGATTAATTAATTATATGCAAAGAGCTGAAGACAAAAATAGAAAACAGGCCTTATTCTCAAGAAGCTCGCATTCTGATGGGGGAATTGGAGAAGATTTCACTTTAAGCTTTAATAACCTAAAAACTGCCCGAAGACTTTTGGGACCCCTGGTACGGAAAGTTTATATTTATTATAGAAAGTTTTAGCTGCAAGTCAAATGGAAAGACCCCACAGTCTTTAGTGTGCAGCTGCAAAGCAGATGGCTATGCCTCTTCTTTTTTCTTATTCCAGTGATAAAATCATGAACCATTGGATAACACCAAGGATTTTGGTGATGAGAACTTTTTTTTCCTCCTAGATTTTTCAGTAGCTGTGGCTGTAGCTCCTGTATGTGCTACACTCATACAAGAACTTTCCCTACTTCAAAATGCTATATAAACATTAGTTATTATTATTTAAGCCTATTGGTAATTGGGAGCCATTGGAGTTTATTGAGCAAAGAAGTGACATGGTCAGCCTTGAATTGAAAGGCCTTGTACCACAAAGGGTCCAATTTGTCTCATTCCTAGTGAGTTAGAGGGTATTGGCTGTGCCTTGAGACTTGGGTTCCTATCTTGGACGCTGCTCAAAAGAAGGGTTCCAGAAGGAAGGAACTACAGAACACCAAGAGGAGGTCAGTCAGTTCTAGCCCCAAGGATTCTAATGGCATTCCATCATGCCAAGAGCTCCAAGGCCACGTCAATTTTGGTTATTTGTGACTATCAGCACCAGTTTTGGGGGGCATCAGTAATGCAATTCATGTTTCTCCTGCCACCTCTTAGTGCACCTGGTGCCTGGTTTCTCTCCTTTGGTCCTTGCTTACTTCCTCTGGTCTCAGTTCAGCAGCATCATGAGGAAATGAGAAATAGGATCTCAAAGCCACAAACGGGATGATTGGCCAGCAGCCACATCACAGAGCACTAATTATATCATCACAGTGCATATCACAGAGGGCTTCCCAGGCTCCAAAATTCTTTAGGTTAGGTTTTCTCTAGGCTTCTTGCCCCTATCTTGCCTGTATTTATTAGAAAATTGCATTCTGGCAAGTGAAATTTAACCACTGCAAAAAAATCCTCCTACTATATCCCTGACTGATATTCAGCAAGCACTCTTTGAAGATTTGGTCTGCTGAAGAGCTCACTACCATTCAAGACAGCCCATTTCACTGTTGAGCAGAACTAAGTAACTCACACTGATGAAAAATCTAGCCTCCATGAAACTGCTGTTTAGGTTTTTATGGCTTGGAATCTGTGTAAATAGCAATTGTTTTCTGTTCTGGATGGAAACTTTAAGGGTCTTCCCCTCCCAGATCGATATTTTGGGAGATGGTAAATTAAGCCATCTTTTGTCTCAATTCTTACATAGCTCTTAGTCATTGAATAGGTGTTGCCTCAGACAAATTGAGACCTGGGAAAAACCTGAATTGAAGAAAAACCAAGGTCACCATCCCCTGCATTCTGGAACATCACCAGTTGTCTTGACTTTTCTCTTACCACTTTAATGACTCTGTGGGCAAATGAGGCTGCTGGCTCTCACTTGCCTCACTTAAATCCAATTCATGTGCCAGTCAAGACCTCACTCTCATGATGCCATTGGTCCTCTTTGAGACTGAAGGACGAACAACTACAATTACAGAATCCCACTGATTTGATGGTTAACATGGAAGCTTTGATTTAAATGAAAGACTCTCCATTCAATGACTTCAGGTGATGTTTTTGTATTAAGTATGTCTTCGGAGGTGGGCCATGTGGAGAAGACACACTTTGGTCCTGGGTAGCCAAAAGGAATCTTGTAATCAGCCTGGCTTACTCAAGACTTGTGGATTCGGCAACAGTCCTAGCATCAGATGAGCTTGGCTGTGGTGTTCTTTGGGGGTCTCATCTTTGCTGGAAACACCAGTCTTAGGCCCTGAGTGGATTCCATTTCATCAGAGCTTTCAATTTCCCTCCCTGTACCAGACCAGAGACTGGCCTATGAGAAAGAACAAGGCTGTCATCCCAGCTATACCATTAACGGGCTCTGTGATCTTGGGGAAAATAAATCCCCCTTTCTGAACCCCAGTTTCCTCATTAGTTAAATGAGATTAGCCTAGATAGTCTCTAACATTTCTACCATCTGCTACTTTCTGTGACCTGTGATATAGAAAGAGAAGTAAAACTATGATCAGAGCACTGGAGTTCAAATCCTGACCCTCTCAATTGGTGGCATGACCCTGGATGGCCTTTTTGGTCCCTTCTGTCTCCAGATCTAGGATCCCATGATAGTAGACAAGTCACCCATCCTTGATGGCCTCAGTTTCCTCAACTGTAAAACAAAAGAGTTAGACTGGATGCCTTCTAAGGTCCCTTCCAGCTCTAAACATATGATCCCACAATTCTCTGAACCCTATCAAGACAAGCAATGCAAGAATTATTATCTCCAATTTCCAGCTGAAACTGAGGGATACTCAGAAACTAAGAAGTTTGCCTAAAGCTAGTGTTGGAAGATTGATGTTTGAGCTTGGGGCTAGCATCCAGTACTCTACGCTATTCTGTGGCTCTAGCCCTATCTTGCCAGTTGCCAAGACACTGAAAGGACATTGAAGAAATAAACATTAACTATATTGCTTTTGTATAGGATAGAGGGAAGAGGTAACCTTTAAAATAATGGGATTTTCATCACTCTTTGGTTTCACTGCGGCTTGTTCTACATTAAGCTAGGAGCTGAACCATCTAACCTCAAGATCTTTCTAATCCTAGAATTCTGTAAAAGGGAGAAAAAATTTAAGCATGAGACATTTAGAATCTTCTATCTAATGGCTTCTCTAAAGAGGCCTCCTGCCCTCAGAGACCTAGGCTGATGTTTGGTGCCTTCACAGATCAGGACTGACACTAGGCAGGGAGAGGCCCACTGAGTCTGAGCATTACTCCAGAACGCATGCTAGGCATGGGGTTAGACATTCACCACAGACCCATGCACCAGGTTTCCAGACATGGTGACTCAAAATATTCTGCAAAAAAGAGGAATTCTGATAAAAAGAGGAAGTTCATTTTTGTTTCACTATTTCCTGTCCACCAAAGTGCTAGTTTCATCAAGAAGGCCCCAGCTTCCTTTTTTTTGAGTTAACCTTAAGGATTTTGCTTTCACATGCAAAGCTTGAAGTAGAAATGATGGGAAAGCAGCAAAGCAATTGTTCTATTGACCGAAAAATTGTTAATATAATAACAGAAATTGTTAATATCAAATGTAATATGAACTGTCATTCCCTTAAGGATCCTAGTAGTATCTGAATTTCATTAATGTCTTTCCATTCCTACTCTTAAGATATTAACTTTTGATTAGGATGAGCTGAACCACACCCTATGTCCCCCCTACCCAGAGATTTTACCTTGTAAAAGAACCTAGCTTAGGCTGGCTCTCAGATTCTCATGTGTTTACCCCCTTCTATTGGGATTCATGGCATGAAGGGCAAAACAGCCAGAATAAAGTGGTTTTCCTTGCTTAGATTGCCAAGGGCCACTGGAGTCTCATGACCAGGCTTTGCTACCTCCATACTGCCTTCTCCCCTTCTCCTCCTAAAGGTATAAGAAGCTTTTGCATGGGTCTTGGAGTTGGAAAATCCATTGTGCTCTGTACTCATGGGACATCCTCCAAGGTGTCAGGTTTGCTACCTTGTTATCTCAATGAAAGATGCTTTATTCCTGAATTCACAGCTTTGATTTATTTCAGGACTTGACACTAAGTTTTTGATAGACTGTGCCTTGGTTTCCCCTCCTCATCTGATGTGTATTCTATATCTGGGGAGAAGTAAATTAAAAGCCTTCAGTTAAAGGATTGATAAGCATCTATGGCCTAAAACTTTTATGGAGAAAGTCAGGGATAAAAGCTCTCAAAAGTGAAAATCAAGTTTCAAATACAAGAGATTGTAACAAAGAAAAAATGGGCAACCATTTAAATGAATAGCATGCACAGGGAACTTACCAACAACATAAATCATTTTGGTTTTGTTTTTTAAAAAAATACCACTCATATAGAAGATGGAAGGAAGTGCACATAGCAGGATGAAAACAAAAGGTTGTGAGTGCTATAGCTGAGAAAGAGCTAGCTGAGGCTGGTGATAAAAGACATGGACACTAAAAATGGCAGGGAATGGCGGGGAATGCCAGATTTTATTTTCAAAGCAAGAGGAAGATCAAGAAAGTAGAGAATTGCTTCTGGGGAATGGATGATTCAGTGATAATAGATGACAGATAAAATGTGTAAACAATTGTCTCTTACTTTGTTTCTATTTTCTCTGACAGAAAGGTCTTCAAACTGGAAAGGCTGGAGCAAAAATGCTTAACTACTGATCGATCAACAAGCAGGTAGGTGGTAGAGCTGATTGAGTGTTGGACTTGGCATCAGAAAAAACTGAGCTTGAATTATGTCTCAAACACTTCGTAGCTATGTGACCCCAGGCAAGTCACTTAACCTCTCTCAGCCTCAGTTTCCTCATCTGTAAAATATAAATAATAAAATATTAGTAGCACCTACCTCTTAGAGTTGTTGTGAAGATCAAATTATATATGTATGTATGTATTTGTGTGTGTGCGCACAAACTATAAAGCACTAGGTAAGTGCTAGTTATTATTAATACATGATGACAAAATCAAAACAGCCCATGCCCTCAAGGAGCTTATATTCTAATAGGGAATCAAAACTCCCTAGAGAATGAGAAGATGGTATTGGGTGCCCTCCATCATAGCAAGTCTTCACTCCTAGATGGACTTTATCCCAGGATATTGAAAGAACTGGTGAAAATGATTTTGAGGCAGCTATTAGTGATCTTTGAAAAACTACAATGAAAAAAAGATCTGGAGATGAGCAACTGTCACAATTTTCAAAAATAAGAGGGTGAATTCCCCAAACTACTGGTCAGAGAGTTTGACTTTAATTTCTGAAAAGATTTTATTTAATATTTTGGTTTTTCCCTGATTACATGTAAAAACAATTTAACATTTTTTTCAAATTTTGAGTTCCAATTTCTCTCCCTCCCTGCCCTCCAAGGAGAGCAAGCAATTTGACATAGGTTACATATGGCATTCTGTGAAAGAAAACACAGACCAAAAAAAAAAAACCAACACAAGAAAAATAAAGAAAAATATCTTTGATCTGCATTCAGGCTCTACCGAATCTTTCTCTGGAGATGGACAGCACCTTTCTTCCTAAGTCCTACAGAGTTGTCTAGAATCATTATATTGCTGAGAATAGCTAAATTATTCATAGCTGATCATCATACAGTATTGCTATTACTGTGTACAGTGTTCTCCTGGTTCTTCTCATTTCACTTTGCATCAGTTCATGTAAGTCTTTCAATGTTTTTTTTCTGAGAACATCTGCTCATTATCATCATACAATAGTGCTTTAATAGTATTTCATCACAATCATATACAATTTGTTCGGCCATTCCCCAATTGATGGACATGCCCTTAATTTCCAATTCTTTGCTACCACTAAAAAAGTATTATCAATATTTTTGTACACATAGGTCCTTTTTTTTAAAATTTCTTTGAGATACACACCTAGAAGTGATATTGCTTGGTCAGAGGGTATGCATGGTTTTACAGCTTTGGGGGCATAGTTCCAAATTGCTTTGCAGAATGGTTAAATCAGTATACACATTCACCAATAGTACATTAGTGTATTAATTTTCCCACATCCCCTCCAATATTTGTCATTTTCCTTTTCTGTCATATTAGCTGATCTGAGAGGTGTAAGGTAGTAACTCAGAATTGTTTTAATTTGCATTTCTTTCATCAATAGTGATTTATACCATTTTTATATGACTAGATAGTTTTGATTACTTTGTTTGAAGATTACCTATTCATATCCTTTGAGGGATGGCTCTTATTTCTATAAATTTGACTAAGTTTTCTATATGTTTCAGAAATGAAGTCTTTATCGGAGAAACTCGCTGAAAAATTTTTTTCACAGTAATGATTACTAACTATGTATTTCACTCTATCCTATTTCCCCCACTGTTTATCCTACTCTCTCTCTCCTTTTACCCTGTCCATTCTCAAAAATGTTTTGCTTCTGACTTTTACCTCCTCTGAACTGCCTTCCCTTCTATCAGTATCCTGCCCCCTTCTCTTAACCCCTTCCCTTCTTACCTTCCTGTACAGTAAGATAGATTTCTATACTCAACTGAGTGTGTATATTATTTCTTCTTTGAACCAATTCTGAAGAGAATAAGATTCATGTGCTCCCCTGCCCACTTCCCCCATTTCCTCATCCACTGTAAAATCTCTCTCAGGCCTCTTTTATGTCAGATAATTTGTCCCATTCTATCTCTCCATTTCCCCTTCTCCCAGTGCATTCTTCTTTGTCATCCCTTAATTGTATTTTTTTAGATAACCATACCATCACACTCAGTGCATACCTCTGCTTTCTGTCCATGTATACTCCCAATTGCCCTAATAATGACAAAGTTTTTAGGAGTTGTAAATATATTTTTCTCATGTAGAAATATAAACAGTTTAACCTTATCAAATCTCCTATGATTTCTCTTTCCTGTTTATTTTTTATGCTTCTTTTGCATCTTATATTTGAAAGTCAAATTTCCTATTCAGCTTGGATCTTTTCATCAGGAAGGCTTGAAACTCCTCTATTTCATTGAATATCTATCTTCCCCCTGATGGATTATACTTATTTTGTGTGGGGGGGGGGAGAGGGTAAGGCAAGGCAATTGGGGATAAGTGACTTGCCAAAGGTCACACAGCTAGTAAATGTGTCAAGGGTTTAGGCCAGATTTGAACCTGACCACAGGGCTGGTGCTCTACTCACTGTGCCACCTAGCTGCCCTGGATTATGCTGCTTTTTTGGGTAAGTGATTCTTGGTTGTACTCCTGGCTCTTTCACCCTCTGGAATATCATATTCTAAGCACAGCAATCCTTTAGTGTAGAAGCAACTAAATCTTGTGTTATCCTGACTATGACTCTATGATATTCGAATCGTTTCTTTTTGACTGCTTGCACTATTTCTTCCTTGATCTGGGAGGTCTGAAATTTGGCTATAATGTTCCTGGGACTTTTTATTTTGTGACCTCTTTTTGGAGGTGATAGGTGGGTTCTTTCAATTTCTATTTTACCCTCTGATTCTAGAATACCAGGGCAGTCCTCCTTGGTTATTTTTAAAAAGATGATGTCTGGGTTTTTTTTATCATGACTTTCAGGTAGTCCAATAATTCTTAAATTATCTCTCCTGGATCTATTTTCCAGGTCAGTTGTTTTTCCAATGAGATATTTCACATTTTTCTTCTATTTTTTCATTCTTTTGATTTTGTTTGATTGTTTCTTGATGTCTCATAAGGTCATTAGCTTCCACTTGCCCAATTCTAACTTTAAAGCAATTATTTTCTTCAGTGAGCTTTTGTACCTCTTTTTCCATTTGGCCAATTCTACTTTTTGAGGAGTTCTCTTTGGTGAATTTTTGCATATCTTTGCCCATTTGGCCAGTTCTGCTTTTCAAGGCATTCTTCTCTTCATTGGATTTTTGGGCCTCTTTTACCATTTGGCCTATTCTGTTTTTTAAGGTGTTGTTTTCTTCAGTATTTTTTGTGCCTCTTTTACCAAACTATTGACACTTTTTTCATGATTTTCAATTTCATTTCTCTTCCCAGTTTTTCTTCTACCTCTCTTATTTGACTTTTTAAATCCTTTTTTAATTCTTCCCTGACCTGACACCAATTCATAGCTTTCTTTGAGGCTTTGGATGCAAGAATTTCAACTTTGTTGTCTTCTTTGGAGTGCATGTTTTGAGCCTCCTTGTTACCATAGTAACTTTCAATGGTCAGAATTTTTCTGTTGTTTGCTTATTTTCCAGAATATTTCTTGACTTTTAAGTTTCTGCTAAAGTGGCGCTCTGCTTCCCAAGTGGAGGGGGCACTGTCCCAAGATTCAGGGTTCTTCTGCAGCTGTTTTCAGAGGTAATTCTGGGGACCTGTAAGTTTTTGGCTCTTTTAAAGTGGCATGATATGGGGAGAGGTGTGTTTACTATTCTTCTGTATTGTGCACTGATTTGTGAACAATCACAAGCACTCTTTTCAACCTTGGAATTGTGACAAGGGTCCCTGCTCCCCTGTTGCTGCAAACTCTGCTGTGCTAGCGCTCCTCCTTGCACTAGGACTAAAACCCAGGACTATAACCCAGACCCAAGTATAGGCAATGCAACAGAGTCCTGCACCTGCTGCCAGCAGAAAGTCCCTTGTAAATATCCTTCTTACCCATTATCTGGTCCCCTTACTCTCTGTGGGGCTGGGAGGCCTGGAAACCACCACTTCCACCGATTCAGTCACACCACCTGCTCCTGGATTGTTGGGGCTTGGTCTGTGCTGGTGTGGCCTGCACTCCTCTCTCACCTGGTACTTTACTCTTCCGTCTTGGCTCCACCTTTGAAAACATTTTAGACCACATTAAGGGCAAATTATGATCACTAAGAGCTACAGTGGATTCATAAAACTAGCCATAAAATACTAACCTCATTCTTTTTTGAAACAGCTTCTTAGGGTCAGGTGGATGGGACAGATGACATACCTATTACTGTTTATGATGACACAAATCTGAGAGGACTATGTTGGGTGGTGATACATAGAAATATTCTGACAGGCTAGAATAATCAATGAAGTCTGATAAGATAAAATTTTGTAGAGACAGGGTTGAAGTCATACCCTTTGCTTTGAAAACTTAACTTCATAGGACACAATGGAGGAGGCTTGGCTGGAAAAAAATTCATGAGAAAAAGCTCCAGAACTTTAAGCAGACTGCAAGCACAATGTGTTGGTAACCAAAAATGGGCTCCTTAGCACTTAGTCAACAAGTGCCCTTGACTAGTTTGGCTTTTTCCCCTGAACTTAATGTTGTTTGTATGTTGGATTGGAGTAAGCTTGTCGGCCCCTTCACCTTGCTTCCCTTGCTCAAGCTGGTCGAAAGAACCTGTGCTTTCCCCGGTGTACCTTACACCCCCGCAGAAGCTGGATGGTTAAAAACAGCTTCCGTTGGAGCCAGAGGCTGCTATAGCTACAGCCACAGCCGAAGTTGAAGCCGGAGATGCCGGTAGCAGAGCTGACCTAGGGGAGGAAGCTGAACAAGGACTTGAGGCCAGTAGGTAATCTTTTTACCATAGAGGGGAAGCATGTATATGATTTTGCTTTACACCATCATGCTTCTCTGTGGCCTCCTGGTTACTCTTGTGAGGCGTACTTATTGGGCCTGGAAGCTTTTGATCAATATGTCAAAATGGGGATGCTGGTTCATGGGTTGGTTACTGTGGAGCCTAAATATATGCTTTGATTCTTCTGCCTCCTACTTTGAGAGTTTCTTATATCCGGCGGTTCCAAACCTTTCAGACATATATTTGATCCTCTTTGAGATTATAAACTCTGCCCTCCTAATACACACAAGCATGTGAACAGTGTGATATGGAAGCCCCAAACGTAACACAATCTTAGGCTGCATTAGGGAGGTGTAATATCCAGTATGAGGGAGATCATAGGATCATAACTCTATAGGGAATAGATCTCAGAAGTGAGCAAGGTACTCCTATTCTTCTCTAATTTATTCTTTATCCCATTTACCATAGTCAGGCATTCACAAGCATTTATTAGGCTCCTACTATGTGCCTGTACTAAGCTCTGAGGGATGCAAAGAAAGGTAAAAGACAGTCCCCACTCAACTTCTCATGTCCCCTCAAGGCTCCCATGCACCCTTTTCCTTACTCCTTTGCTTACCTTATACTTCATTGAAAAAACAGGCCATTACCCTGAGTCCTTTTCTTCTCCTCTGATCCTCTTCTCACCATTCCCTACTATCTCTACCTTTACTCCAGGCTCTGGAGTGGTACTCTTTCTCCTTGCTAAGGCCAACCCCTCTTCATTCTTTATTTACTAGCTTGTTCTCTACTACTTACAAACATCCTAAACAAACCTAACTTGATTATACATATTCCCCTGGATATTACCCTAGACTTATCTTCTCTTTCTTGGCTAAACTTGAAAAATGTGTCTATATTCAATGCTTCCATCCCATCTACTCTTATTTTCTTCTGTACCCTCTACTATCTGGCTTCCAACCATATCATTTAACTGAAACTACTCTCCCAAGGTTAAAAATGATCTTTGAATTGCCAGACCTTTACTCAGTCCTCATCTTTCTTGATATCTCTGCACCATTTGAAACTATTGACCATATTTTCCTAATGGCTAATTTGTCTCTGTCTGACACAGCTAGGTGGTACGGTGGCTAGAGTACCAGATATGGAGTACTAGATGTGGGATCAGGAAAACCTGAGTTCAACTTCTCAATTCTTTACTAGCTATGTGACCATCCTCTCTCTGCTTCAGTTTCTTCATTTCTAAAATTGGGGTTAAAAATAATAGCATCTGCTTTACAAGGTTCTCATGAGGATAAAATGAGATGATATTTGTAGAGCATGCTGTAAACATTGAAGTGCTATATCAATGCTAGCTACCATCATTACCATCATCATCATCACGACCATAATCACCACCACCACCACCATCATCAACACTGCAACCACCATCATCACCACAACCACCATAATCATCACCACAACCACCATAATCATCACCACAACCACCATAATCATCACCACCACCACCATTATCAACACCACCACCACCACCACCACCATCATCATCACCACCACCACCATCATCACCACCACCACCACCACCACCATCATCATCACCACCACCACCACCATCATCATCATCACCACCACCATCATCATCATCATCACCACCACCATCATCATCATCATTATCACCTTTCCGACCACTCCTCAATCTCCTTTGCTAGATCTTCTTCTATACCATGTCCACTAAGTGTGGCTCTGCCTCAGGTCTGCTGGTCTTCTTTTTTTTCCTTCATTAAGTCCATCAGCTCCAAAAGGTTCAATTATCTCTATGATTCCCAGATCTATATATGTATATTCAGTCTCTTTCCTGACTTCCAGTTCCACATAGTTATTGTTCAGTTGTTTTCCAGTTGTGTCTGACTCTTCATGACCCCTTTTGGGGTTTTCTTGGCAAAAATACTACCATTTTCTTTTCCACCTCATTTTACAGATCAAGAAACTAAGGCAAACAGGGTTAAGTGATTTGCCCAGGGTCACACGGCTAGTAAGTGTCTGAGGCTGGATTTGAACTCAGGAGGAGGAGTCTCCCTGATTCCAGGCCCAGTGCAATGGATAACTGCATCATCTAGCTGCCCTATATAACCAACTGCCCAATAGACATTTCAAACTAAATGTTTTGAAGACATCTTAAACTCAGTAACTCTATAACAGAACTCATTATCTTTCCTCCTCCAAAAAAAATCCCCCTTCCTTCAAACTTTGCTATTACTGTCAAGTAACCACCATTCCAGTCAGTCAGGTTTGCAACTGGGATCATCTTTCGACCCCTCACTCTTACTCATCCCACATTTCCAATCCATTGCTAAATTCTGTTGCTTTTACCTCCACAACATCTCTCGTAAATGTCCCTTTCTCTCTAGTCACACAGACACCATCTATTTAGGATCCCATCACCATTCATCTGGAATATTGCACTTGCTTTTTAATTTTTCTTCTTTCCTTGAGTCTCTCCCCTCTCCCTTCCAACCTCCATTCAGCTGCCAAAGCACTTTTTCTAGAATGCAGGTCTGACTATGTCACCTTCCAACTCAATAAATTCCAGGGGCTCTTTATTACTCCCAGGATCAAATATAAGGTCCTTTAGTACTTAAAGTTCTTCCATGACCCAACCCCTTCCTCTGTTCCCAGTTACCTTACACTTTACTCTACCTCCTTACTTTATGTTTATCAAATGTGACACTCCAGTTTCCATCTCCATACTTTTGAATTGGCTATCTCCCATCTCTAGAATGCTCTCCCTGACTCTACTTCTTAGAAATGCTTACATTCCCTAAATACCATGTTCAAATGCTACCTTCCTCAGGAGGCCTTTCTCAGCTCTCTGCATGATGTGATTTCCTTCCATCTACTCTGGATGTTTTTTGTATTAATTATTTATATGTTCCCCCTTCCCCCCTTGAACGTAAGCTCTTTGAAGGAAGAACTGTTTTTACCTTTCTCTGTATCCTGAGTGCTTAGCACAATGTCTAACACATAATAAAGAGTTAATTTTTAAAATAGGTGTTGGGCTGAGTTTGGCATAGTCTTCCAACCCTTGCCTTAAACAATGCTATTACAATGCTTGTTACCATTGTTATTAATTATTGATAGCTGTTATAATGACAGCTAAAATTTCTATAGCCTGTTAAAGTTTACAAAGTGCTTAACACACATGTGTGAAATCTCACTGCTCCCTAGATTGGGACGGTCCCAGGAAAAGCATTTTTTGAATTCCTAAAGACCGTAAAAAGGTACAAAAAACTGTACGTTCTTCTCTCACTGGAGTCCCCACATAGTAGTCAATTTTTGGACAATTACAGTATCTGTAAAAGACACACACTGTCTCTCAGTGGAATTGGGGAGGCTTGGAGAATTAGGAGTTTAAATGCTTTGAGCTCTTGGAAGAAGGATGTCAACATCAAAACTCTTCAGACTGATTCCTTGTCGACGTGGGGGATTTAAGTGTATGGAGACCAGAAGAGACCTGCAGAAATTCAAGAGCTTTCCACTTAAAAGTCAGCTTTAGATTCCAGTTATGCAAAATTGATTTGAAAAGCATCTGGTCTAGAAATACCCTCCTTCAGTCAGAGAATATGGTAAACATGCTTTGTGGAAAATCACAGGCCCAGCCAAAGGAGAACTGAGAGGCTTCTTTGTGACATTTTCATTCAGGAAGCATTTCCTAATTTAGAAGAATTCCTCCATTTAGCCTGTTGATGCTTGTGGGAGGTGCTCAGGATCCGTTTCCTGACTGTGTAGAGGACTGAGTTTGTTTATGCTGTACCTACCTGCTGTGATGATGATCTGAGACAGGTGAGGAGATTTCCTGATCTTCATTCCCTAGCCCCCTCCCAGGTATCTTTCCCACACATACACCATACCTGACTGTACCTGAAATTCCCACATTCCTCATTTCCATAGGCTAAAGTGTTCAAGGTCTCCTGTTAAAGAAAATTCCAATTCTTAATTAAGGTTAAGCTGGGGATTCTTAATTTTTTTTTAATTAGGAACCTTTTTTGGCAATCTGGCAAAGCCTATGGAGCTTTTCTCAGAATAATATTTACAGATGCCTGAAATACGTACAATTACAAAGGGAACCAATTATATTGAAACAAAGATACATATTTTTCCTATCCAAGGTAAATGACTCCCTGAAATCTATGCAGGACCCCAGGTTATGTATGAATGCCAAGGTTAAGATATTAATTCCAGCAAAGGAGTTAATTGTTTAGCTTGTCAATCTGGGTTGTCAGTTGCTAGCTTCTATTCTAACTAGCAGAGTCCTGGTAGAGCAGAAATAAGAAAGGTACATTCTGATAAGTACAGGGGCTACAGTGAAGAAGAAGGCTCATGTGTCCTTGTATCCTTCTTGTGTGGGTGAGTATATCCACCAATAAAAATTGTAGAAAGGTCATAGGAGAGGTTCTCTGAAATCCTGAAATTTCATTAGCACTCTCCTTTGCTTGCTTGAGTAACTGGAGGAGATAGAGGATGCCTGTCGCAAGGTGGGCATGATGATGGGTGACACTACTCTTTGAGCCAGACTAAAGAGGAGAGGGATGAGAAGTGGTGGCAGGAGGGAAGAGTAATGCCAGTCAACTTTGTCATCTTGCAAAGGGAAGTTGGCACAGGCACAACAGGACATCCTGAGGTGGGTTCTATTGTGACCTGGGTTTAGGCCATGTCTGGACTTGATCAGGCCCCATGAGTTAAAAAAGAAACACCAGGGACAGCAGGGAGGTCCGAGCCAGTGCAATTTATTGCCATCATTGACTTATGTCTCAGAGAAGTGAGACAGATCTACCTACATGACATGACAGTGTGGTGCTTTAGAAAGTCAACTGGCTCTGGTGCCAAATCCTGGCCCTGCAATTTACTCTCTAGGTGACCTTGGACAAGCTACTCGATCCCCTAGACTCAGTTTGCCCTTCTGCGAAATTAGATGGTCAGACTAACGTGGCCATTGAAGTCCTGTCCAGATCTGAATCTATGGCCCTTTAGCCTGTGTGACATTGTACAGGTGACTGTTTTGGTAAGTCACTTAACCTCTCTTGATATCCTCATTTGTAAAATAATAGGGTTGGACTAGATGACCTCTGAGATCCCTTATAAGTCAATTAGTCAATGAGCATTTATTGAGCATTTCCTATGTGCCAGGCACTGCACTAAATTCTGGGGTTACAAAGAAAGGCAAAAAGGAGTCCCTGCCTTCAAGGAGCTCACATTCTAATGGAGGAGAAAACATGGAAATAGGTAATATAAGATATGTATGCAGTGTGAATGGTAGATAATCTGAAAAAAAGGCCCTAAAAGTTGGGGAAAGGGGAAAGGCCCACCTATAAAAAGTGAGACTTGAGTTGTCTTTTTTTTAAGGCAATTGGGGTTAAGTGACTTACCAGGGTCACACAGCTAGTAAATTTCTGAGGCTGGATTTGAACTCAGCTCCTCTGACGCCAGGGCTCTTCTCTCTACTGTGTCACCTAGCTGCCCCTTGATCTGACTCTTGAAGAAAGCCCAAAGAAACTAAGAGACAAAAATCAAGGCAGGTAAACATCCTAAACGTAGAAAAATAGCCAGTGCAAAGGGAAATGAGAGCCAGGTTAGTGAGGCCTTTAAATACCAGGCTGAAGATTTTATATTTATTCTAGAGGTGTTAAGGGTATTCAATCACAACTATAAAACTAGGTAGTGCTTACTCAAGTATTAGCAGCCTAGAAATAAACCCATCAATAGTAGCAGTGAAAATAGAAAATGCAGTAATGACAGCAGCATGAATTAAAATCAGATTGCCAGACTCAGAGCTCTTATCCGGATTGGCAGTCGGTCACCAAACCTGAGGATGTGTCCCCTTGGCCCCACACCAGCTTTGTGAACATGGGCAAAATAATGAGTTTCCCTGTTTGTAAAATGAAGATAATAATATCTGCCCCAACCACCTCTTACTGCAGCACTCAAACCAAATGAAATTGCCTCTAGAAGTCTTTTGGAAACTGTGAAATACTATGACAATGAGCTGTAGGGTGGAGTTTTTCCCCCTTAATAACTTTGAAGCAGCTAGGTCACATGGGGTATTCTGCATGATAAACTAATTTTTTTTAAATCATTATTTATTTATTTAATATTTTTAGTTTTCAGCCTTTAATTTTCACAAGAGTTTGAATTACAAATTTTCTCCCCGTTACTACCCTCCCCCCCCACTCCAAGATGGCATATATTCTGATTGCCCCATGCCCCAGTCAGCCTTCCCTTCTGTCACCCCTCTACCCCCCATCCCCTTTTCCCTTATTTTCTTGTAGGGCAAGATAGATGTTTATGCCCCATTGCCTGTATATCTTATTTCCTAGTTGCATGCAAAAAAAAAATTTTAACATCTTCTTTTAGAACTTTGAGTTCCAAATTCTCTCCCCTCTTCCCTCCCCACCCACCCTCCCTAAGAAGGCAAGCAATTCAACATAGGCCACATGTGTATCGTTATGCAACACCTTTCCACAATACTCATGTTGTGAAAGACTAACTATATTTTGCTCCTTCCTATCCTATCCCCCTTTATCCAGTTTTCTCCCTTGACCCTGTCCCTTTTCAAAAGTGTTTGCTTTTGATTACCTCCTCCCCCTATCTGCCCTCCCTTCTATCATCCTCCCTTTTTTATCTCCTTCCTCCTTAATTCCTGTGGGGTAAGATACCCAATTGAGTGTGTATGGTATTCCCTCCTCAGGTCAAATCCGATGAGAGTAAGATTCACTCATTCCCCCTCACCTGCCTCCTCTCCCCTCCCAACAGAACTGATTTTTCTTGCCACTTTTATGTGAGATAATTTACCCCATTCTATCTCTCCCTTTCTCCCTATCTCAATATATTCCTCTCTCATCCCTTAATTTGATTTTAATTTTTTAGATATCATCCCTTCGTATTCAACTCACCCTGTGCCCTCTGTCTATATATATGTGCGTGTGTGTGTGCGTGTGCATGTGTGTGTGTGTGTATTCCCTTCAGCTACCCTAATACTGAGGTCTCATGAATTATACACATCATCTTTCCATGTAGGAATGTAAACAAAACAGTTCAACTTTAGTAAGTCCGTTATGATTTCTCTTTCTTGTTTACCTTTTCATGCTTCTCTTGATTCTTGTGTTTGAAAGTCAAGTTTTCTATTCAGCTCTGGTCTTTTCATTTAGAAAGCTTGAAAGTCCTCTATTTTATTGAAAATCCTTATTTTGCCTTGGAGCATGATACTCAGTTTTGCTGGATAGGTGATTCTTGGTTTTAATCCTAGCTCCTTTGACCTCCGGAATATCGTATTCCAAGCCCTTCAATCTCTTAATGTAGAAGCTGCTAGATCTTGGGTTATTCTGATTGTGTTTCCACAATACTCAACTTGTTTCTTTCTGGCTGCTTGCAGTATTTTCTCTTTGATCTGGGAGCTCTGGAATTTGGCGACAATATTCCTAGGAGTTTTCTTTTTGGGATCTTTTTGAGGAAGTGATCTGTGGGTTCTTTCAATTTCTATTTTGCCTTGTGACTCTAGAATATCAGGGCAGTTCTTCTTGATAATTTCTTGAAAGATGATATCTAGGCTCTTTTTTTTTATTATGGCTTTCAGGTAGTCCAATAATTTTTAAATTATCTCTCCTGGATCTACTTTCCAGGTCAGTGGTTTTTCCAATGAGATATTTCACATTGTCTTCCATTTTTCATTCCTTTGGTTCTGTTTTAGAATATCTTGATTTCTCATGAAGTTGCTAGCTTCCACTTGCTCCAATCTAATTTTTAAGGTAGTATTTTCTTCAGTGGTCTTTTGGACCTCCTTTTCCATTTGGCTAATTCTGCTTTTCAAGGCATTCTTCTCCTCATTGGCTTTTTGGAGAGCTTTTGCCATTTGAGTTAGTCTATTTTTTAAGGTGTTGTTTTCTTCAGTATTTTTGGGGGGTCTCTTTAGCAAGTCACTGACTTGTTTTTCATGGTTTTCTTGCATCCTTCTCATTTCTCTTCCCAATTTTTCCTCTACTTCTCTAACTTGCTTTTTCAAATCCTTTTTGAGCTCTTCCATGGCCTGAGACCAGTTCATGTTTTTCTTGGAGGCTTTTGATGTAGGCTCTTTGACTCTGTTGACTTCTTCTGGCTGTATATTTTGGTCTTCTTTGTCACCAAAGAAAGATTCCAAAGTCTGAGTCTGAATCTGAGTCCGTTTTCACTGCCTGGCCATGTTCCTAGCCAACTACTTGACCCTTGAGTTTTTAGTGGGGGTATTACTGCTTGTAGGGTAGAGAGTACTTTGTTCCAAGCTTGAGGGGCTGTGCTGTTGTTTTCAGTTATTTGTATACAGCAAGCTCTGCCAGACCAGCGTTCCTCCTCCCCCAAGAACCGCCGACCTGGACCAGACTCAGATCTTAAGCAGACTCTGCACTCCTGCTCTCATCTTCCACTTAATTCCTCCCACCAGGTGGGCCTGGGGCCAGAAGCAACTGCAGCTGTAGTTCTGTAGCTGCACCAGCCCCGCTGCACCCAAGGCAGTGGCTGAACTGCGAATTCCTTTCACTCTGTCCCCTGCAGCTTTTCCCACTAACCTTCTCTATTGTCTTTGGTGTTTGTGGGTTGAGAAGTCTGGTAACTGCCACAGCTCACTGATTCAGGGTGCTAGGGCCTGTTCCACCCAGCTGCCAGTCTGGTTGGTCTGGGTGCAGCCCATGCTGGGCTCCACTCCACTCTGCTCCCAGCTCCATGCATGATAGACCTTACCCAGTGACCATCCAGGCTGTCCTGGGCTGGAGCCCTGTTTCCCTCTGTTATTTCATGTGTTCTGTAGTTCTAGAATTTGTTCAGAGCCATTTTTTATGGGTGCTTGGAGGGTCCTGGGGGAGAGCCCTTGGCAAGTCCCTGCTTTCCAGCCACCATCTTGGCTCTGCCCCCCACAATAAACTAATTTAATGCCCTCATTTTACAGATGAGAACACTGAGACCCAGGTAGCTCAAGTGATTACCTAAGTTCACATAGCCAGTTATTGGCAAAGCCAGGAGAAGAAGATGGGTTTCCATTTTCTTAACCCAGGATGGCCCCCATTGTAGTCTCCCACAGCCTTGTGATAACTCTTATCCTCCTCTTTGGTCACAAGCAAAGTGAGATAGACAAGTTCTGTTTAAGACTTAGCATTCACACCTGATATTAATGATACTACCCAAAATGCTTTCAGGTTTTTCCAGGCCGACCATAAACAAATTTTAGAATATGACAGATTTAAACATACATATTGTCCTAAATGTTATAATATTCAATAAGGAGAGAATATTAATTAATCTTTGGGTTCATCTTTGAGTTTCTAATTATAAGCTACTACCAGCTGAGGGGTATTTCTGTTATTTCCATGACCTAAGAATGAATGTGTCCGTCTCTCCCAGATTTTGGCTACTGGGAGATGATCCTGGACCTTGCCAGTTTCTGACCCCTTGCCCCAATATTTCATTTCATTAACATTGGTTCTCTTACAATACTGACAATGCTTGGAATTAAAGGGCAAAGCTTCTTTCCATTCCTTGATTTCTCTAATTATAGAGGTTAAAAATTTCCCAGACAGGAAGCATCATGTTGATGATAGAGAGTTCAAGTCTGAGTTCAAATCTTTACTCCGACTCATAGGGCTAAAGGCACTTAACCCCTCTAGCACCAGACAACCCTGTAAGACTATAAGCTGCTTTATACATAGCAATTGGGTTTGGTGGAAAGAGTTTTCTTACCCAGAATTCTCTATCCAAATGATATCAGAGATCTGTTTTTCAAAAAAATCCCAACGCAATGAAATAATGACTAAGAAATATGACCTTGGGTGTTTTGTCAAAGCACCTTGGGGAGCACCCCCAATAACATGTGCCTGTCCCTGTGATATATGACATTTGTTTCTGCTCTTTGGGTTCAGCCATTCAGACAGGTCTGAATCCACCTATCATTTAGCCCATATCTCTCCACATTTATTTAACTTGCACAAGCATAGTATGAGAAATTTAACCCATGCCTAATTCAATGAATATGTAGAATCTGTTCTCATACCTGCCTTTTGGAACCTCTGGCTCCCTTAACGGCACTACTCAGTGCCACCTCCCACAGAAAGTCTTTCCTGATTTCCTTCTGCCCACCCCAATCCCCCTTTTTAATGCTCTTCCTCCAAATTACCTTGTATTACCTTGTATGTGCTTTTCATTTACTACCAATATACATGTTGTTCCACTCTGCCTTCCCCCAACCCTAGTTAGAATATAAGGTCCTTGAAGGAAGTGACTGTTTTGTTTCTCTCATTGTATCTCCAGCTGCTTTCACTGTTGGCTGGCATGAAGTAGGGACTTAACAAATGTTTGTCGAGTTAAATTAAGCTCAATTGACTGTGACCTCCCTCTTGGTGGACACTGTCTCTCTTAATGTGGGCTAAAATCATATTGAATTTAAGTGATTTGAGGGGTAGGCTATGAAGAAGACATGTTTATAAAAACCCACTAAGTAGTTCTAAAACCTGTAGTTCAAATTTGAATGAGAAATACACAGTCAGGTTTGGGTACCACCTGGCATGCATGCTGTGGAAGGGTTTGCCAAGCTACTTCTTGGTGACAACACCTGTTCCCAGATCTTTTCTTAGATTTCAGGCCCATGTTCAGTCTCAACAGTTTTAAGGGACATATTGAGGGTTCTTTTGTTTTCTTTCCAAACCACAGATTCCAAAACAAGAAGGAACTGTATACGATGAAGCTTAACAGATGGAAAGAGCCATTCATGTCAGACATGCAACATAATCTCCCATTCATTCTTAACACGTCCTTCATTTCAGTTGGGTGAGTTTCCTTTCTTTCCTGTTTGCCCTGTCCTCTTAGCTTTCCCTCTGTGCCTATGTTCCTCCTATCCCCTTTATCTAGAATGTCTATAGTCCTCACCACTATCTATTCAAAACTTATTAATTCTATAAGACCCACACCAGGAGACAGTGTGATAACAGTGGAATATATATACCGAGTTTGCAGGTAGGGGACCTGGGATTATCTTGACTCTTCCAAGTTAACTTAAATGCTTAGATCTCTTTCCATTGTACCCATTTCTTTACTCACCATAAGATATTCAGCTTTTCTGTGCCTAACAAGGTATTACCCAAATGGCAAAGCTAACTTAACTGAAGTGACCTTTAGATAATTCTTAAGTGTCTGTCTTTCCAAATGCCTGCTCTTTACCCTTAAGTAATTTTTCCTTTCAGGAAGCAAGACATAACCATTTAAAAAAATTTAGGCACAAAAGGAAGTTTCTCTTCCTCTTTTTATTATATTTTAAAAGTACTATTTTCTCTCCTCACTACCTCCAATTTGAAAGGACAAGGAAAAGAAAAAGTTTTTGCAGCAAATATGCATAGTGAAGCAAAACAAATTCCCACATTGTCTACGTCCAAAAATGTATGTCTCATTTAGTAGCTCCAATCTATCACCTCTCTCTGTCCCACGGTGGGTAGTGTAATTCATCACAGTCCTTTGGAATCCTGTTTGATCATTGTGTCAATCAGAGTTCTTAAGTCTATCAGTCTTTGGAATGTTACTAAGTGGTTCTGCTCATTTTAAGGCAAAGACTCTAAAAAACTAAGAGAGTAATGAGCATGGGTGAGAGAATGAGTCAGTTGTCCTAGTTCAAATTCCATCACCTACAATTTGTGTTACCACCTCTCTAGGGATCAGTTTCATCACCTGCAAAATTATAATTATAGGACTAAATTGACTCTAACACAAGAATTCTTAACCTTTGTGTGTCATGGATCCCCCTTTGGCAGTCTGCTGAAGACTATGGACCCTTTCTCTTAATGATGGACCAGTTGTATCCTGGACATTTAGTATAGTGCCCGGCACATGGTAGGTGCTTGATAAATGTTTATTGAATTGAATTCAAGTGGACCAGTGAGTGGCTTATTTATTTTTTTATTAAATTTATTTAGTATATTTAGTTTTCAGCATTGATTTTCACAAGAGTTTGAATTACAAATTTTCTCCCCATTTCTACCCTCCCGCCCACTCCAAGATGGCATATATTCTGGTTGCCCCGTTCCCAGTCAGCCCTCCCTTCTTTCACCCCACTCCCCTCCTATCCCCTTTTCCCTTCCTTTCTTATAGGGCAAGATAAATTTCTATGGCCCATTGCCTGTGTATCTTATTTCCTAGTTGCATGCAAAAAGTGGTTTTTTTTGTTTTTGAATAGCTGTTTTTAAAACTTTGAGTTCCAAATTCTCTCCTCTCTTCCCTCCCCACCCACCCTCCCTAAGAAGGCAAGCAACTCAACATAGGCCACACGTGTATCATTATGTAAAACCCTTCCACAATACTCATGTTGTGAAAGACTAACTATATTTTGCTCCTTCCTAACCTATACCCCTTTATTGAATTTTCTCCCTTGACCCTGTCCCTTTTCACAAGTGTTTTTGATTACCTCCTCCCCCTATCTGTGAGTGGCTTATTTAAATAATGTATCAAGACTGAGTCAGATATAGAGATAAAACTAGGATGGGACAAGCATAGCAATGCCTACAGGACAATGAAGTTGAGTGCTGAAAGCCCTTATAATCCTTCAGCAACATAGAGTCTAGTTTCTCCCTTACCCCAGAAAAAGTTAGTGAAAATGGAAATGACTTTCCTTTCTCCTGATCCATTTTGCCACCTGGCAGCTTTGTCCCAATGAAGTCCTCTCATCTCTGTTTGATCTTACTTCCCTTCCCCAGGGGTGTCATTGTGCCCTGTGATCTCCTGTGCCATAACCATCCCTTCCAAATTTATTTGAGAGTAATATTTGTATACCATTTACCCCAAGTGTGAAAACTGGTGATTCTATCTCTTCTTGGGTATTTTTCTTTTCCTGTGTATATTTTCTCAACTGGTTTTGGTAAAATTAGGCAAGTTTCCCTGGCTATTGGCTTTTCCTGGAGCTTAGGCCAAGGAAGTAAGTACAGAAATTTTAGTGGACCCATTAAATCATTTAATAAAAAAAAAAGCTTTCATTCACCCATCTACTAAATGGGCATCGCCTCAGGGTGAGAACCTGAAAAGACCTTAGCTTAAAAGGGCCAGAGTCTTCCATTGCATCTTGCTTGGGTCATCTCCAGTCATCCTGATGACTATCTGGCCACTGGACCCAGATGACTCAGAAGAAAGTGAGGCTGGTAGCCTTGCAAAGCCCTCTCTCACTCAAATCAAAGTCAACTGCAAGTCATGTCATCATCTCCCCGATGTCATGGTCCTCTTCAAGAATGAAGGACAAAAACACAACAACAACAATCTACATACCCAGCATTCTCACTTTGATCTGTTCTTAGTGACATGGCTATATGTGAAGGAACAAAGTTGGGGAATTGGGGCATTTAGCAGAAAATCCCTGGATATGGAGTCAAAGAATCTGGGTTTCAATCCTGGTCTTGCCACTTACCACCTCAGTGACCTTTGGCAAGTCATTTAAGCTTTTTGGGCCTCAGTCTACTTATGTGTAAATTGAAATGATTGGACTAGATGGCCTGTTCTAACCTTAAAGCCTATATTCCCTATAAGCCCCTGGTAACATGCTTTCATGAAACACTACCTCCTTCCACTGACTTACCCAAAGATTGATAGAGGAGGAAAGGAAAAGGGAAGACTATCCCCCTTTGTGTTTTAAAGAAAAATCAATTTTATTTTTATTACCCATTGATTTTCCTCCCACTTCTCCCTTGCCCTTTACTCATTAAGAAACCAAGAAAAACAAGACCCATTACAAATATGTATAGTCAAGCGAAACACATTCCTGTATTAGACATGTCAAAAAAACCCAATATGCTTCAATATGTACCATGAATCCATTACCTGTGAATTTGGGGGTGGATGATATTTTATAACATGGAAGTTTTTGGAACTGTGGTTGGTCATTGTATTGATTAAGGTTCTTAAATATTTCAAAGTTAATTGTCTTTACAATATCATTGTTATGTAAAAGTTGTTCTCCTGGTTCTGCTCACTTCACTTTACGTCAGTTCATACAAGTCTTCCCAGGTTTCTTTGAAACTAACTCTGTCTTCATTTTTTACATCACAATAGTATTCCATCACATAAATAAAACATAACTTGTTGAGTCATTCCCGATTGATGGGAACCTCTTCAGTTCCAATTTACTACTACAAAAAGAGCTACAATAAATATTTTTATAGATAAGGGTCACTTTCTTTTCTTTTTTTTTATTGATCTCTTTGGGGCATAGACCTAGTAGCAGTATCTCTGGGTCACAGGACATGCAGAGTTTAATAGTTTTTGGAGCATAGTTCTGAATTTCTTTCCATAATGGTTGGAACAGTTCATACCCCCACCAGTTTCTCTTTCTATCTCTTCCTGGTAGATTTTATCGGTAATAAACAGAAATACTGATAATCCGTATGGAATTATTTTAAATATTGCAAATTTGCTGAAGCTGTTAATTTTTTTCAGTTAGTTTTCTAATGGATTCTCTAGGGTTCTCTAAGTAAACCACTGGTATTGTTAATGTATTGTTAATGGAATTTGAAGATCTTTCCCATCCATTAATAGGTCCATGTAACCTGCTCAAGTCACATGAGTTTGAGTCACATGAGTCTGTGATGGGAGGAGATTCCTGAAAGAGTGGAACAGAAAGGGGTGGAGCAGGAAGAGTGGAGAAGAGCTGAGAAGGAAGTTGGTTAGAGCTGTCAGAGCTTGGAGAGAGAGAGAGACACAGAGCAGCAGCTAGCATGAGTGAGAGAGAGAGAGAGAGCTTGTGTTGTGGGAAGTGACTTTGCCCTTGTTTGTGGGAAGGCCCTAACAGGGGGAAGGCTTGGGGATGGTGGTTCCCCCTGCATTGCTAATATGTATAGATTTCTTTATTGCTATGATGGATTTGGCTTTCTGGTGTTGGGATTTAGCTTTCTGATGGTTGAATAAATGTTTTGGTTCTGTCTTCTATGTGGAGAGTCTGATATATTTTGCATTTCAGAACTATCTGGCATATTCATAGCTGCTATAGGTTCTGTGAATATCACATTGGCACTACATTATATTTTCTACATGAAGTGATAATTTTGCTTCTTTTCTTGTCCTTATTCCTTTAATTTCTTTTACTTATCTTATTTCTATAGCATTTCTAGCATTATATTGAATAGTAATGGTGATAGTGGACATCTTTTTTGTATCCTTGATCTTGATGGGAAGGCCTCTAGCTTATTCCCATGACAGATAATTCTGGCTCTTGGTATTTAGATAGATAGTGCTTATCATTTTAAGGAAAGCTGTTTATTTCTGTTTTCTAGTGTTTTTAATAGGAATATCTGCTGTATCTTGCTAAAAGTCTTTTTTAAAATCTATTGATATAATTCATATTTTTCTTGTTTGTTTTTTATTAATCTGGCATTTTTTTTATTGTTGTTGTGGTTCTAACTCTCCACGATGCCACATGGAGTTTTCTTGGCAGAGGTACTGGAGTGGTTTGCCATTTCCTTCTCCAACTCATTTTACAGATGAGAAAATTAAGGCAAACATGGTAAGTGACTTGCTCAGGGTCACAGAGCTAGCAAGTATCTGAGACCAGGTTTAGAACTCAGGAAGGTGAGTCTTCCTGACTCCAGGCTTGGTATTGTATCTACTGTGCCACCTAGCTTCCCCAGTATTGTTTATTATTGAATTTTGTTCCTTATTGAATAATTAATATTGTTTAATATTGAATTATTCTGTATTCTTGATATATAGATAAACAGATATAGATATAGATATCAATATAGATATATTCATCCTGGTCATAGTCTGTAATTTTTGTGATATGTTCCTATAGTCTCTTTGGTGATACTTTATTTAAAAATTATATCAATATTCATTAAGGATATTGGTGTATAGTTTCCATCTTTGTTTTAGATCTCCCTTGTTTGGATATTGAAACCATATTTGTGTCATAAAAGGACTTTAGTAGGATCTCTTCTTTATCTATTTTTTTCAAAAGTTTACATAGTATTAGAATTAATTGTTCCTTAAATATTTGATAATATTTGGAAGTTATTTGTGGCTTGTTCAATTACTTTTTCTAAGATGAGATTATTTAAATATTCTTTCCTATTCTGTTAATCTGGGCAATTTATGTTGTAAATATTCTTCCATTTCATTTACACTGTCAGTTTTATTAGCATATAGTTGGGCAAAACAGCTCCTAATAATTTCTTTCATTCCTTCTTCATTAGTTATTAATTTACTTTTTTCATTTTTGATACTGGTTATTTGGTTTTCTTCTTTCTTTTTAAAAATCAAACTAGCTATGGTTTCTCTATTTTACATTTTCCTTTTAAAAAATTAGATTTTTTTTAAAAAATCATATTTTTTACCTCCTACTTCCTACCTTCTCCATTGAGAAAACAAGAAAAACAAAAATAAAGTTGCCAGTCAGTGCCAGCTGTACCCAATGCCAATAAAGAGTCCCTTTATCAAGAGACCAGTTATCTGACCTCCTTATCACCTCAGAGCTGAAAGCCCCCAAAACCACTGCTGCTGCTGCTGCTGCTGCTGCTGCTGAAGTTGCTATTGCCCTGTCTGTGGGCTCCAGTTAGAACTCCACACCAGCAATACTGCCTTATCCTGCCCACTTCCTAAGTTTTGTTGGGCTGGAAAAATGTTTCACCTTGACCTTTTGTTGGCTCTGCTGCTTCAAAATAAGATTTGAGGCATTATTTTAAGATTGTTTGGATGGATTCTTGGGCAAGATTGGCTGAGTGGCTACCCCTAATCCATCATCTTGTCTCTGGAACATGGGTTCTTCTTCACTGGAGATCTTCAAGAACTAGATGAATCTGCATCACAAATATATTAGAGGAGATTCATGGTCAACTAAGGGTTGGATTCAAAGTCCTCTGAGGTCCTGTGAGAGGCAGCTAGGTTCTGCAGTATATATAGTACTAGTCCTGGATTCAGGAAGACTTGAGTTCAAATTTGGCTTCAGAAAAATCACTAACTTGCATGACCCTGGGTGAGTCATTTAACTTCTACATGTCTCCATTACCTCAACTGTAAAATGGGGCTAATAATAGCACCTACCTCCTGGAGTTTTTATGAGGACCAATATTTGCAAAGCATTTAGTATAGTGCTTAGCACATAGTGAAAACTTAATAAATACTTGTATCCTTCCTTTTTATGATTGGGCAACCTCAGCAACATCCATTAAGCACCTATTGTGTACAGTGGAGTTGGTAAAACTAAGCCAAAGAAAGAAACAGTCCCTACCCTCCAGGAGATTACATTCTATTTGCAGGTGAGGAGTGGAACAGGAAGGGGGAAAGAGCACAAATGATCAAGGGGATCAGGAAAGATTTTTCATAAAATCTTTGCACATGAACTGAGCCTTGAAGGAAGTCAGGGAGCCTAAGAGGCTGGAGTGGGGAAAGGAAGCACATTCCATTAATATGGGACAGCCTGTGCAGAGATGGGAGATGGAACACCAAATTCAAGGGAATAGTATTCCATTGGTTTGACCTCTTTGGGAGTTCAAGTAGCAGACTTTTAGAATATCGTGAATCAATCTCAATTTTTAGACAAATGGCATGATAAAGAGAAAGCATAAAAAGAACGCTGCCCCCTCCCAAAAAAAGAGGAGTTGTTCATTATTGCATTGACCTCTCAAGAGTGGTTGAGGAATCTTCAATTCTATCTCTAGTTACTGGGCAGGACTACATCTAAGCTAGCCCCAACCCATCTCCTAGCCACTTGTTCTTTTTCACCTGTAGAGAGACATACTGGCAAAAACATATGCCATCACTCATGTGGCCTTCCTCTTCCACTTCTTCAGGGAGGGGAAAATGCTTGTAAGCAACACAGCAGGCATAACTGGAAGAATAGCGGATTATCGCACTTTGGAACATCTCCTCAGCTGAAGGGTTTTCATCAGGAAAGGTATCCAGAAAAACTTTTTCACATTCTTTAAGTGAAACATATACAAAGAAGAGTTTATTTATAGTCTCACAGCCAATCAGCACAGAGTGATTGGCCAGAATGAGATTGGCTTCTCCTACTTTTAGGTTCAACTCTCGTAATTTCCCTTTTCTTGATCTTCTAGCCCAACACATCATATTTACCATCAAGGCCACTATGCTCATACTCACAAACAGCATAGGGAAGTGCATCATGAAGAAATGTAAAACCAAGTTTGAGGATGACAATGGGTAATTGCTATGTGTCGCAAAAAAACTTACTATAGCAAATAAAGTGAAAAATATACTAAGGATTAAGAGGATAATGCACAATGTGATCCTGCAACCCAAATATCGGAAACAGCATTTGGAAGAAGAGACCCCATTCAGGATGTTAATGGCTCTTCTATAAACTTCTGGATCATCTATGACCATTTTCAGTGGATCAGGGATATTAGATGTGCTGAAAGTTCCCAATTTCCATGATGGAAGGTTGTCTTTATTGATACAGGGCAGGACCATCAGGGTTTTCCCATTGTAGATTGAGGAGAGCTGGTATGGGACAAGTGTGGAATGCTTCATGAGATGGTTAGGTGTGCAGATGGCCTTGATGACCTTTTCATAGAAGGAGATGTCATTGGCATCCAGATATGTTAAATGATTCAAATGAAGTGGAACCTGGCAGGGCTTTAGCATGATGGGGATGACAGGCTTTCTCTCTATACAGTAACGAAAGACAGAGAGATTGGCCTCCAACAAGCACCATCTGCTCTGGACAAAGTCTTGGCTAAGGATTAACAGCATCTTTTGACTCTTCTGGATGCAATCGACCATGTTCTCAATTATGTTTTTCCCTGGAAGAAAATCCCTTTCATGGTAGCAGATCCTCAGATCTGAGTAATCAGTCTCTAGTTTTCTTATGAATTTGTGGGCCCAAGAGGAGTCCAGGCTGCTGTAGCTCACAAAGAAGTGAAATGCTTCACTGTCTGTCAGCAGGGGGATGGTAGGAGATGCATTTTCTTGTGACTTTTCCTTGTCTGGTTTTTCAGTTGAATCCATCTCTTTTGATTCTTCCAAGTGGCATCAGTGACTGGAGGGGACATGCACCCCTATAGTTAATTTGTGAGAAAGGTTACTATGGACCTGAAAGAGACATCAAAGTCACCCAATACATGCTTCAGCTTTCAAATCAGTTCAACAAGATTTGATTAAACACCTACTGAAGATCAGATACTGTGTCCAATACTAGGGATACAAAGACCACCTTCCTCCTCACAAAAGGAATAGTCATCTCTGGAACCAAGGAACTGACATTCAACTAAGTCATTCCATAAAGATATGTAACTATCAAAGCCAAGCCAATGGACATTTAGGAAATGCCTACCATCTAATAATGTAGTGGGAGCTCCCTCCACTTATGAGAATGCTGATCCTGTTCAACAAGTATTGTTATGCTCATTCTGAGAGGCTGCCATTTGGGACACATTAGACTATTTCCATAGGAGGAATAAGGCAATAGGGTAGAATGTAATTTCCTTTTCTAGACTGTCATGTTAATGTTACCTAAAACTAACTTTTACAGAAAGTTCAGGCTAGACAGCATTCTCCTTTTCATCTCAGATAAAACACAAATGCTCAACCAAAGTCCTGTGTACTATCATATTGAGATTCAAGTTTAAGAATGGGAAGTAGTTTTTGAAATAAATTATTCTAGAGGATGGATTATCTATAATAGGAGAAATTGTGCAATTTCTCCCAAAGTTAACTTATGCCCTATGAAAAAAAATGGATCACTGTGATGCGAATGTTCCCTCCAATGATATAGAATACAATGCCATCACATTTGTCCATCCTACGCAACTTGTCCAAGATAGAAGAGAACCCTAGTTATGTCTATGGATCTTACTTCTCCCATGCAATTGTCCAGAATTTGACCTGATTGTAGCCTGAATCTAAGGATACTGCTGTGTCAGATAGCATTTGATCCATTTCATAGCATGTGCGCAAATACATAATCATGATATGAGAAGGAATTAGTCCCTGAAGTGTGCAAGAGAAGCAGGACTCACAGGTCAGAAATATTCTCTAGGTTGGCACTCTCTGCCTCCATCATTTGTACTCCTTTTGAAATAGGTACAGCCAAAGTTTGGGACCTTCTTCAGTTACTTGTCCAAAAGACAGAAAGAGCAGCATGGTATCATGAAAAAGGCCCTGGACTTAGAGCCTGGATTCAAACCCAGGTCTTACTACATGACCACAAATAAGTCATTTAATCTCTCTGAGCTTCAGTCATCTTAATCTGCAAAAGGGGGACAACAGTACTTGTTTATGCAATGTAATGTGATGGAGGACTGGATTTGCACACAGGAAGACTTAGGCTCAGCTCCTGCATGTGATCCTGGCAAATCACTTAATCTTTCTGAGCCTCAGTTTTATCAGCTATAAAATGGAGATAATGACTCCTGTGGCACCCACCTCACAAACTGTTGTGAGTCTCTAATGAATATTAATGCATAAAATACTCTTCAAAAATGTAAAAGTGCTATTTAAATACCAGTTATTTCAGCATTAGTATTACTTTCCAAGGTTGTGATGAGAAATGTTCTTAGACAGCTATAAAGTGTTTAATAAATGTGAACTCTCATTCTGATTATTATAGGGAAAGGCAGAGAAAGAATGAGAAAAGACACATTATCCAAGCAGTGGCTACAAGTCCATCCCAACATAAGATCACAGATTTGGAGGTGAGGTTCAGAGGCCATCAAGTCCAACCCTTATTTTTCCTCATCTCTAAATGAGAAACCAAAAGCAAAGTGGAGGTAAAGTGTCTTGCCCAGAGATCCCACAGGTAGTAAGTGAAAGAGTTAGGATCCAAACTCTGGGCTGGTGGCACCACATCCAGAACTCTAAGTTCAGCCTTTTTTCCACCATACCTCAATGCCATAGGTCCCCTGACTCCAAATCCACTTCTCTGTTAGCTATACCATGCTTTCTCCTACATTGCTTAAATCAATCAATCAGAAAGTACCTACTGCATGGGAGTCAGTGTACTAGGCATTGAGGACAAAGGGGAAAAGAAAGTTTATCTCAATATACCCAAAATTTTGGGTACAATAAAAGGAGTTGGGTAGAGGTCACTTGGCATGGAATCAGGATTAGCAACTGTTATTCGAGGCTCCAAAAAGCTCAATAGAAAATTAAATGTCTCAATTGTTTCATGGTATGTCATAATTGTTGTTGTTCCAATTTTTGTTGATGCTCTGGTATTATTTGCCCCATCTGGATTCTGCAGGAGAATTATAAAGAATGCAATTTGACAGTAAAGCTAGTTGGGAAGAAATGGCATCCCTTTCTGCTTCTGTCACTGCATTTTCTGAAATGTGACACATCGTTATACATGAGAAATTTATTAGGGGCAGGGCTCTTGAAATTACAATAAAATCAATTGAGACTGATGTGACAACCCTATTCAGTCTCTGGAAGTCTATGTCTGGTGTGTGTATGTGTGTGTATAAGTGTGCATGCATGTGCACATGTGTGTGTATCTGTGTCTGTCTCATATGCATTCATACACATACGCACATGCACGTGCACACACACACACACGAAGTACTTTGGAAAGCCAATAGCTTGGCATTTTGGAAAAAAGCACTGGCTCTGGAGCTAACTACTAGCTGTGTGATCTTTCAAAGTCATTTAATCTCCTACAGCCTCAGTTTCCTTATCTGGAAAATGGGGTTAATGATACTTTTACTTGAGGCAGTATGTCATAATGAATAGAGGGCTAATTTTGAAACAAAAAAAATCTGGGGGCCGTAAACCTGCTTCAAGGAGACTGGGTGACCCTGGAAAAATCACTTAGCCTCTCCATGGCCCAAGGGGTTCTTGGTCTTAGTTCCATGGATTTGTTTTATAAAAAAATATTTCTACTACTGTATTTCAATAGAATTGGTTTCTTTTGTAATAGAATGTATTTTTTTTACATATTTAAAAACATCATTCCAAGAAAGGACCTATAGACTTCACCATACTGCTGAATAGGTGTATAAAGCAAAATCTGCTTAAGGGCCTCTGCTCTAAGACTTTAACATACAGATGAGGTGTCAATCTATATCAGAGAAGGGGGGTTTTTCAGGGGGAATTCCCCACACTGAGCAAACAACAGATCTACAAAGGCCCTCATCAACAGGAAAAAAAAATCTTGCCCTGCCTATGTCATGAAGTTGTGAGACTCAAAAGAAAATAATGCATGTAAAATATACTATTTTATAATAATATGTAAACTCAAGACATTATCTTCTGCTTAGAAACTGCCCAGATCAACTCAAAGGTTGTTTCTCTATGACATGACATAAGCCATGATGGCCCCATGTCTTTAATGCAGGCCAAGAAAATACCCATGATGCCAGGCATAAGGTAGAGGTGTAGAGGGGAATGGGCACTGGTTTTCCCATCCTCCTCCAAGCACCCAAGCTGTAGTCAGCATGGGTCATGTGGCAAATATGCAGCAGGTTAGCCTCCTGGAACTCAGATGTTTGTCTCCAGTGGTCTCACTGCTAGAAGGTAGAGGCCATGTTTTACAGTAGGCACTTAGTGAATCTTGGATTGAATTATTTCTAACAACAGAGGAAGAGATTGGGTCCTAGCACTTAGAGCTATCAGGGATCTTCAAGATGATGGTCAGAAGATGCAATGTGAGGGGGAGCAGACTGTTGTCTTAAAAAGCACCTGCTCTCAGAGTGAGGAGGGACCTCAGAACTCATCTGTCCTGATCCACATCTGCTGCAGACATCCTTTCTCCAACTGTTCAGACAAGTCAATTCAGTTGTCACTTGAAATACTACAGAGACAGGACAGTTTCTAACTCCAGCTCCCTTGTGTTATATGTTGGGGGATGGAAAGGGGAAGGGATGTGTACAAAGTCACACAGCAGAACCATGATTGTAACTCAAATCATCTTACCACAGAGTCAATGGTCTTTCTAAGCTACCTCACTGCCCCCAATAAGCTGTTTTTATATCCAGCAAAGGCTGCAGAAGGTGTTCCTTAAGAGAATCTCATCTGACCAATCCATCACAGGAAAAAAAAAAAAGCAGCCTTCAAACTGACCTTGTTTATTTATTTTTAATTGGACCTGTGATTTCATTGGGGAGGGGGTTAGAAGCATTTAGACCAAAGCAGATTAGCACCTTCTTTTCTTTTTAAAAAATGTATTTTTAATTTATGGAACAAAACAAGCATTTCCATAACACAGTGCAGTAAAAAATGATTGTACATGAAATTTTAAATCTATTATGTACAACTTGCCATTACTTTCAAATATACAGCAAAGTTATCATGTAAATTTCTTTTTTTTCTTTTTTTTTCTTTTTTTCCTTCCTTCTCCTCTCCCCACCCTAGAGATGGCTACCATCACACACACACACACACACACACACACACACACACACACACACAATTGTTCTAGATACTTCTATCAGTTCTTTTTCTGGATGTAGATAGCATCTTTCTTCATATGTTCTTTATTGTTCAAAATAACTTGTTCACTCAAAGTTGTACTTAAAACAATATTGCTGCTACTGTATACAGTGTTCTCTTGGTTCTGCTCCCTTCACTCTTGATTATTTCATTCAAGTTTTGCCATGTTTTTTTCTAAAATCAGTGAGCTTATTTCTTCTAGCATTGTAGTAAACTTATCATTAGAGAGAGTTGCCTTGGGGGGGTGGGAATGGGGAAACTGAGAGGTTTAGGGGCTTGCCCAGGGTCATTCAATTCAATTAGGGAATGGGTAGCACTTGAACCCACCGAGCCAGCTCTTTTTCCATCATACATTTCAACCTTCTAGTAAAACAGTCTTCAAAAAAACTATTCCCCAAAGAAATCCAATCTGGTCCTGTCTGCTTACACTAGACCTCTTCCCCGTCTGCTCTTCCTGTCCTTTGACCCTTCTTGTCCATCTCATTGAACAGTTAAGAAAAGCTAGAAATCTCTTATCAGAGACATACAGGTGAGCACTTCATGACAAATCCATAGTCAGAGATAATGAGTATCAGAAGGGTATCTAATCCAATTGCTTCATTATATTGGTCAAGAAGCAGACCTAGAGATACAAGCGACTTGGCCCACACTCAAAGAGAATAGAAAGAAGCATCTAAACATATTTAATTTCTTGAGTACCAACCTGATTTCTTTTAAGCCTAGGCTAGTTCATAGGATTATAGAATCATGAAATGAGAGATAGAAAGGTCCTTGGGGGGTGTCTTAGTCCAACTCCCATATTTTACAGGTGAGGAAAACTGAGGCTCAGAGCCATGAAGTGACTTCTCCAAGGTCAGGGCCAGAATTTGAATCCAGATCCTCTGAATTTAGAACACTTTCCACTATTCCACCCCTACTCCTTTCTTCCAACCTCAGGGTCCAGAGAAGAAACAGCCCCCAAATCCTCAAAATACTGAATCTGTCAATGTTGTTTCAGTTCCATTTCCCACAGAGGGAGGAGCTAAACAGGAATTCTTGGAAGGATATCATATGGGCTAAGAAGGCATCCCAAACCATCCTTAACGGAGTGCCAGGGACAAGGTCACTCTAAGCAGCACAGTGTAGGAAGAGAAGCACTGGAGTTGGAGTCTGAAGACCTGGATTCAAATCCCAACTCTGTAACAAACTACCTGTGTGACCTTATCGTTTAATCTCAGTTTTCTTATATGTAAAATGAGAGAAGTTGGACTCAATGACCTCTAAGGGCCCCTTCAGCTCCAAATTTATAATCTTGCAAACCACGTGTTTTTAACCTGAAGTCCCTGGATAGATTTTTTGGGGGGAAGGGGTGTCTGTGAATTTTTTGGAGGGGGGAAGGCAGAGCAATTAGGGTTACGTGATTTGCCCAAGGTCACACAGCAAGTGTGTCAAGTGACAGATTTGAACTCAGGTCCTCCTGACTCCAAGGCTGGTGCACCACCTAGCTGCCCCCATGTCTATGAATTTGGATGGGGAAAATTTACATTTCTTTTTTCATTAATCTCTGACTAAAATTAAGCAATTTTTTTCATTATAAATTTAAAGAAAAAGCGATTCTGGGGAATCCATAAATTTCATTAGACTACCAAATGGGACCACAACACAAAAAAGGTGAAGAAACCCTTCTCCTAAGTCACTCCCAGCCCTAAAATTGCTGAAATCCTAGGGCACATAACTTTCCTTACCTGAAATATCACACAGCTCCAAGATTTCCACACTCCTGGGCCATAGCCCTTCATTCCCTTGAAATATTTGCTGCCATGAGCAGACCTGTCATTCACAGTGTTGAGGTCCCCAAGGAAATGCTCCCAACAGTTTTCTAATCTGCAGAAACGAGAATCATATGAATAAGAGCAAATAACTCATTGATACAATGATGCCTTTGGGTTTTCAAAATGTTTTGCTCATAACAACTTTGTTAGAACAGAAAGCAACTAGAGAGATTATCTAATCCAGCCCTTTTCACTTTCTCCCTAACATTCTAGCTTTCTATGATAGTCTGTGGATATATGAGACCCTGTCACTGAATCTAAGTTTAGAGGCCAGATCCATTCAGGGGCAACCTGGGTTTGAGAGTTCCCAAAGGCAGGACTGACTATTGTCCAAACTATGATCTAACTCTTCCTATATCATCTGCCAGACTCTCTAGCTTTTTAACTCTACCTTGGAGGGAAAGCATCAGATGCCCCCATATGCTGTGATCATTCCAGTTTTTCCCAGGTCAGGAAAAGAACATTATCTACCTAGGACTCTAATTCCCACATTTACGCTCTGGATGCCATTGTCCCTGCCAGCAAAGAGGTCTTTCTCCCTCAAAAGTCCAGTTATGTTCAATACCCTGAAAAGTAGCCAAAATGGCAAGAACAGGCCAGAGAATACTTCCCTGGCTGGGTTGGTCCCACCTGTTGTCCCCTGGACCTGTTGGAGGAAGGCAGAGCTGGTCACATTCTCAAGACGTCTTCATGGTCTCACTAAGCTGCATGAACCCCACATTAGTGAGAAAAGGTTGCTATTTCCCTATCTGCCAAGCCAATGATGTTCCCACAGATCTGAGTTTCTGGAGCAAAATCACAAGTTTTCTTTGTAATGTTTGTAGCCTCTACTGAAACAACTGAAATCAGATCTGTGGCTCAGAGAATCTTAGTATAGCGGGAGGAAATGCTTGGACAGAGGAAGCGATGGTCTGTGGTCAGACTTGGGGAAAACCAAACTTACTTGTTTGCTCTGAGTAGAAACAGTAAGTCATGGAAGGGAGGAGGAGGGGAACAATCTGGCCTGGTTTCAAGGGGAAGAGGGTCAAGCACAGGCTTCCCTTTGGTCTATAATGCTTCTTTCTCATGTAGTTTAAGGATCCAGGGGAAGACAAGATGTCCCTTTCCCTCTGAACTCTATCCACCCCTGCCTAGAATACATGGCTGCTCCTATCTTAGCCTGGGCTGCCTTGACAAATCACTCCTGAGTTGGGCTTGACAGGCCTCCTGTCTGCAGCACTTTAAATACAGCTGGCTGGCCGCCAAAGACCCAGTGGTGTAAATGGGAACCAGTGTCAAGCAGGCCCCAGGCTGGCTTCCTTTCACTTGGAGGGTTTGGCTCCATGCCGTCTGCTATCAGGCTGCCCTATATGAAAGCCATATGGATAGCAAAGGTCATGGTCAGTGGCTGCCAGCAGCCATGACTGTTATTGGCTTTCTCTGCCACCATGTAGGGGGCAGCATCCACTCTGCAAGGAGTGTTCCAGGCTGACCCAACTTGGTTCTTAGGGCAGCAATGTCTGGAAAAGGTAAGAATATAAGACATAGTAACTATCCCCAGGTATTTAAGGACTGTCCTCTGGAACAGGGACTGGACCTTTTCTACTTCACTCCAGAAGGAAGTACTAAGTGGATTTGGTAAGAAAGACAGAGTTAGATTCAATGTAAGGACAAATTTCCTGGCAGACTTGTCCCATAATCAATGGACTGTCCTGAGAGGTAACAGGTCTCCCTCTACTTCAGCGAAAGGTTGGGAGACCATTGGTTGGGGACATCATAACAGCATCTGGATAGATATTCCTTTGAGAGTCCTTCCAACTCAGACATTTTGTGATTCTTCCTTCATCTTCCAAAAGAGAAGACAAGTTGTTCTTCCTTGGTGAACACACCAGGAAGGAAGGTGTAGAATTAATCAATGATCACTCCTAGTCACCAGGCAAGGTAGTTGGCAAGCATCTGTGAGAGCATGAACCTGGTGAGGCAGCTGAACCTCACTCTGCAGACAGGAAGAGGAATCACATTTGGGGGATGTGGCTTTCGTGAGGGATAGTAACTCCTGTCCCTCAGGAGGAACAGTCAGGAGGCAACATGGTTTTGGAGACAAATGTGGAATCTGAGAACCTGCATTTGCCTTTGAGCTCTGACACTTTCTACTTATGCAACCTTAAGCAGGTTACCTATCCTCCCTTGGCCTCTATTTCATTATTTGGGGATAGAGAGAGAAGAAGAAGAAGAAGAAGAAGAAGAAGAAGAAGAAGAAGAAGAAGAAGAAGAAGAAGAAGAAGAGGAAGAAGAGGAAGAAGAGGAAGAAGAGGAAGAAGAGGAAGAAGAGGAAGAAGAGGAAGAAGAGGAAGAAGAGGAAGACGAGGAAGAAGAGGAAGAAGAGGAAGAAGAGGAAGAAGAGGAAGAGGAGGAGGAGGAGGAGGAGGAGAGAGGAGAGAGGAGAGAGGAGAGAGGAGAGAGGAGAGAGGAGAGAGGAGAGAGGAGAGAGGACATGTATTAAGTACCTGCTATGCACCAGGCACTAAACTATGCCCTAGGGAAATGAATACAGTCAAGCAAGACAGTCTCTACCCTCGAGTAGCTTACATTCTAATGGGAAAAGACAACACCTAAAGGGGAGCATGAATTTGAGGACTAGGGGGAGAGGGCAATGTGTTAGGAGAAAAGGAGGTGTCTGGGGGAGAGAGCCCAGGTGTGAGTGGAGTGAAGCCCAGCTGAGATCCTTCCTAAGTGGTGGCTCTGGAGAGAGGGTCACTAATCAGAACAGGAAGGCATTAGAGTAGAGGGTTTTCCAAGGTGGAAATTCAGCAGGCAAGGAGGAAGAGCTGTCCAAGGGTGAGTGAGGTAAAATGAGGGGGTTGGACTAAGTGGCCCATGTGGTGCCTTCCAGTTCTACATCCTCTGATACTGCGATTCTGTTATCCACTTTCCTAATGTGCAGATTGCAGCCTGAGAATCTTAGGAAACCAGAGCACCCAGTGTATATTTTTTAAACAGTAACTGACCAAGGGTCCACTCTTAATATTCTGAACAAAGCATCACCCACAGTCATTGTAAATATCTCCTGAGATATTTATTCCTGAGAAGAAAAGAATACTAAGACAGCTCATTCCTCTTTGAGACAGGCTTAATCATTAGGAAGTTTTTCCTTCTACTAAGATGAAGTCTTCCTCCCCACAACCTCCACCTAGTCTTCCTAGTTTTGTCCTCTGGAGACAAGCAGAACAAGGCTGATCATCTTCTACGTGTCAGACTTTCAAGCACTTGAAGACATTTATTATGCCATGGCTTCATCCTCCCCTGACTGATTGACCAAATTTTCTCCCAAACTAAATGGTAAATTCCGCAAGATCAAGGTAGATGTTTTCTGACTTGTGAGTATAGTATGGCATATTACACATCAGTACTAGGCACACATGCCCAACTATTCATGACCCCCCCCCTTGGGGTTTTTGGCAGAGATACTGGAGAGGTTTGCCATTTCCTTTTCCAGCTCATTTTACAGATGAGGAAACTGAGGCAAATAGGGTTAAGTGACTTGCCCAGGGTCACATAGCTAGTAAGAGTCTGAGGTCTGATTTGAACTCAGGAAGATGAGTCTTCCTGACTCTAGGACCCCACACTCTATCCACTGAGTCACCTAGTTGAATGACTTTTAACTCACTGAACTGCTGATTTAGAGTTAAATTACCATTTTAGAGTTGGAAGGCACCTCAGAGGACATCTGTAGTTGACCCTTCTCATTTAATAGATAAGGAAACTGAGTCCCAGGATGGCAAAGTGACTTTTCCATGGTCACACAGGTAGCAACTATAAGAAGCAGGATTTGAACCAAGTCCTCTGAATCTAGAACCATCATTCTTTCCAATGTGCCACCTTTCAATGCACCTCCAATGGAAATGGTCTTGGCCTCTACAGAGTGTTAATTATCCATTGGAAATTAACTGATGCTTAAAGTCACAGGATTTTATAAAGGTTAGAATCATATACTCCTAGAGTGGGCCTTGGAGGGATCACTGGGTTCCCCTTACTTTCCTAGTCTGATCTTGAGGTGGTGTTATATGGCAGATGGAGTTCTGGTCTTGGTCTCAAATCCCACCTTTGGCACTAGCTGGACAAGCCACTGAATCTCCCTGAGGTTCATATATAAAGTACAATAATAACAGCAACCTCACAGGTTGTGATGAGACTTCAGTTAGATAATAGACACAAATCATTTTGAAAACCTTATAGCACTACAGACATGCTTATCATTTTTATCATCTCTGACACAGCACCTGTCTATTGAGATTTCATCATCAGCTTCAGGATACTTTGAGGCATAGGACTCTCCTTCCTCTCCCTAGGTAACAGCACCAATGGATCCTTTTCTCATCACATTGGAAAACCTGACAAAGTAGCTTATTTTTTAATGCTTTATTGATGGCCATTTTTTACATTATAGCATCTCAATGACTATCTTTCCTTCTTGACAATAGAGCTGTCTCTTGGAACAAAGAAACATGCCTGTGGTATCCTGTCTTACAACTGGCTGCCTATAATGCATACCTGAAATCAGACAACTAATGCTTCTATATCCTTGTTTTTCTCCTCACATAGCAAGTTCCAATGATAAGGGCAAGTGTAAAAGAGATGAACCCTTTTGGTGCCTTTTGATTAAGTAACATATGCTAGCATAGTACTACTATCATTTGAACCACAAATAATAGATACCATAACATCCTTTTGTTATGTTAATATGATAATGATACCCTCATGAAGGTGAATTTAGTGAGAAATGTGACAAATTTTCAAATTTAGATTAAAAATTTTACATGTAAAAATTGTTTAAAACATCTATCTAATAATGTCAAGAGGGACACAAACTCATTTCCAACTTAGGCCCTCATGATGTAACAATTGAAATTCCCTGAAGTTTCAGGTAAATTATGTATTCTTAATATAATGATTCTTCTTATAGCTCTATTTTGTATTAAATTTATGTTGTCTTGGAACCTGAGAAGTGGATCTAGAAGAAGCTCCTTTAGAACTGACCAGGAACATACTTTATTAGAAAAATATACAATTCCAAACCAGGCTGAGAGGATTGCACAGAACAGGGCTTCAGTACAATATAGACCCTTAAACTTTTTTCATCTACATCAAGGATACATGATCCTTAGTAACTGAATTCACCCAAAGCTATGATTATCAGAACTTGCTGTTAGAACTTATGGGACTTTAATTGATATTATTCTGAATCTGATTTCAGGTATGATCATCAAGAAATGCTATTGAGTCAGTGATCTATTAGACCAGCAGGAAACAAGGATGACTTCAACTACTTGAGATGGAGTTTTGTCTCAAGGAAAGGTGGGGAGAGTAACTTTCAGCAAAGGCTATGAAATGAGAGCAAATGCTGCCTGAGACAGCAGCATCCTCAGACTCAGGCTACAATCAGGTCAAATTCTGGACAATTGTGTGGAAGAATTAAGATCCAGAGATATAACCAGTGTTCTCTCCCATCTTGGACAAGTTGCATGGGATAGACAAACGTGATGGCGTGGTAGTCTCTATCATTAGAGAGAACATTCATATCACAGTGATCCAAATTTTTTTCGTAGGGCATAAGTTAACTTTGTGAGAAATTGTCCATTTTCTTCTTTTGTAGATAATCTAGAATAATTTATTTCAAAATCTACTTCCCATTAGGGTAAGAACAATTCCTAGAAATGAAACCCTAAAGAATTATCCTTAGGAAATGATCGTGCTATTGGAGGTGCGTTGATCCAGGACAAATGCTTAATAAAGGCCAATTGCTTGATCCATCATGACATTTCTGACATTTTGGATTCCTTTTTTGGAATTCCACTCTGGATTGCCCTCCCTCCCCATCCAAGGGCAATTAGAAGCATTCCTGGAGTTGAGTCTGAACGTGATGGTACACGATACTTTGGTTGAGCATTTGTGGTTTATCTAGAATGAAAAGGAGAATACTGTCTAGCCAGAAGTTTCTGCCAAGGTTAATTTTAGGTAACATTAACACAGCAATCTAGGTAGGGTTCTGGGTTCTGAATTTTTTTTAATAAATGCAGAAATGTCTTAGTGAGTTTTGGGGTACCACTCTTTAGACTTTGTATTAAAGAAAAATAAGAATAAAACTTTGTGAAAGTTACATGGAAACAATACTTAGATCTTTTATCAAACTCCCTAGAGAGTGACAAATTTATTGTTTTAGTGCAAGGAAGGAAGGTTATTTCACTGACTAAAGTAAAGAAGAGAAACTGAAGTTAATTTGAAAGTAGTATCAGTGACATTCCAAAGTGAAGGGGGCGGGGAATGGATTTGCAGTTTGTAGTTTGAATTTATCTAGTACTTAAGAACTGCCTATAATTAACTCTTTTCTTGACCATAAGAAGAGAGAAGCTTGTTTAAATCAGGGAGCAACTTAAAAGTAAATAAGATTTAATTGGGAGAATGCTTTATGTTACCATTGTATTTTCTTCTGAGAATGATAGAATGTAATTGCTTAGGTAAACTAGAAGTAAAATCACCTAAAAGAAGTTGGAATGGATTATACATTTGTAAACTCTTAAGAATACAAAAAGATAAAAGTATTGCAATCAATTGGTATTGTATAATAAAAAACGTGCGCTAATTTGCAAAGGAGAAATTCAATGAAGTGAAGAAAAATTCTGTAGATAGCCTGGGTTATAATTGGGAAATAAAGACTAGAGAGGAATTGAGAAAGTAGAATAAAGTAAGGGAAATGTCAGATTAGAATATGAATGGAAGCAAGAAAGGTGAGGTTTTGAAGAGCTTTAATCAGAGTCCAAGGGTAAATGTAAATAAAAGAAGAGAGAAAGTTTAAGCAAGTAGTGATAAAAAGAGAATGGGTAGTAAGGTAAAGAAGATTGTATCTCTTTGCATAGAATGTGAATGGAAGGTTTGAAGTAAAGGGCTTGGAGAATTGGAAAGAGATTTGTGAGAGGCTTTTTAATCTCATTGAGATAAGGATATGATAAACTTTATGTAGTTATTATTTATGATATAGAAAAATATAGAAATCTTTGTAACATTGAATTATTTGAAGATAGCTTACCAAAATTCTGTCCTTGAAAGACCATTAGAAGGATATATTTTAAAGTAAAGAATATAAGATCCTCATAAACCCTAAAAGGTGTGTGTGGTGGGGTGGGGTAATGCAAGACTGTTACTTTAAATCTTTAAACAATCTTTAAATCTTTGGCAGTAGACTAATTAAAAGTAGCAGGCCCTATAATATGAATTACTGGTAGTAAATGATTAAGGTTCTGTATGATACCATTTGTACATATAGATCCAGATGTGATTGAATTTATTCTAGTCTCATTTTAAGTGAGATATGTTCTTCTATTAGGATTAATTGTGATGTTTGACCCTCTGTAAGTAAATTAGACCTTAATGGAATAGACACAATATTTGGCATTAAGACAAAATGTTTAAAAACTGCAAAAATAAGTTTTGTTAAAGTTATAATTGGATCAAAATTACACTATGTTGGTCTTGAATGCAATCAGCATAGAATGTAAAACTAATAAAGTGATTTTCTATGTAAGATAATAATTTGGAAATGCGTTCAACTGATCTGATTTAATTGGATTGGCAATAAGTTTTGTTTCATGTTTTAAGTCCATAATATTGTATGTGTTATTATTGTGCTTCTAAGTTTTCTTGTATTGTGAATTTTGGGAAACTGTTGTATAAGAAATGGCCCTATCAAGGGGATGCTACAATTATATCATAGAAAAATTTTAACTCTTTTTGATTTGAATACTGTGAAATTATTAATTAAGTTATTGGAGGCTATTGTAATAAAGTTAAACCTATCAAGTATTTAACTGGGTATATTTTAAAAGAAAAGAATAATAATTACTGGAGCAGGGGGAGAACCTTTTAAAATCTCCTTCTTTGTAAACTTGTCAGGTTCCTTGGGATTATTAAATCTTGTTGGCCCTGTGAAAGAACCTGCTAAGGCTGTGAAATTCTAAAATAATGAATTGATTTACTGAAAAAAAAAAATGGGCCCCTTTCTTCCATCACAAACATTCATTGCCAAAGTAAAGGGAAACTTACAAGATTACAAATAGTAGAGAAGTGATTTATGTGATCATTTGTTATTGTGAAAATTATGAAATTCTACCTGACATAATAGTACACACTGAAGGTACATCTTGAGCCAACTCAGTCTCAACAGATTCCAGTCTTAAAGATTTATTTTTTTCCTTGGGAGTTAATACACAATACCTTAACTGTAGCAGCCAATGTTCCTCCCGGTTTGGAGTGAACTCTCATATTCACTATCTACATGGAATTCCAGAATGTAATTATTTTCTTAATTTCTGATGATTGGTTTTAACACCAGGACGAGTTTAAATTTGAGGGAAAAGAAGAAAAAGAAAGAGGAGGAGGAGGAGAAAAGAAGATAATGTTGAGTGAATTTTCTTTGAAAGGCCTGGTAAACTTTATTGCTAAGTGTTATTGCAACATGAGAAATAACTGCATCTAGCCCTAAGCTGTGATTCATGAAATTCACTATTTGAGGTAAAATCTCTTAGTACTATAATCTGATATTGTTCTGAGTTTTCAATTCAGATATAAATGTCTAAGCATCATTAAGTCAACAATCCATCATTCAAGGGAAATGCCGCAAACTGCTTGAAGGGAATGTGATCCAAAACAGCTACAGGAGAATGTTTGTGTCTAGGAAAGTTGAGGTGATGACTTTGCATAGGCAAAAGTAGGATCCTCTTGACTCAGTTTCTCCATTGTATTAGTTCCTTTGTAAAAAGGAGTATTTCCCACCTGGTTAATCCTGAGCTTGGCTATGATACCCTGTGAATAATATGGAACTTTACTACATAATCGGCTGTTTCAAAAAGTTCGCTATGGTCCTTACCTGAAATCAAACAGGACTAAAGGGTGCTTTATCCTATTATAGCAATGTTAAATCACAATGTGCCTTTAGGCTTGGGACTGGAGGACTAGTCTTGTTACAACCATGTCCCCTCCCCCCCTTCCTTTCATAGCAAATTTTTCGAACCACAGCAGGTAAAACTGTAATTTTTTGTTATAATGAATATTGTTGCAATGCCTCAGCACCTCTGAATTGCTATAATGGGATGCAGCTATAAAGTGCTTTTTTGGGGTAGCCTACTTTGGTGCTCTTCTTATATCTCTGTTGTTTATAAGGTTAGCTCTATAAGGTTCAGATTGGTTTTTCTCACATGAAATAATTTCTGGAAGATCCAATTTGATTAGGTTTGACAGGTTTTTATTAAATTATGTCTTATTACTAGCAGACTTTAGCAGCATCACCTAAGGAATCTTCACAAATGACTGGAACTTGGACATGGTCAAGGAAGTACTACCACAGACCTGTCCTGATACATTCACAGACACCTGAAGATCATGGAGACTGCCAAAGGACTTGACACCCCCAAAGCTACTGCTATGTTGGAGTTTTTACTCACCATATTGTAATTTTGCTTGTTTATTAAGTTCTGTGTGTTATGGACCTGTTATGTATTCCATAAGCTGCTTATCATTTCAGCTTGAACTGATACTGATTGGGAATTGCTAAAAATATTGGGAGACTATAGTCTCAAAGGGGGAAATCATGAGTAGCAGAAAAAAACTAAAGCAACTCCATTTTGTCTACAGTTCCTTTGTCTTGCCCTGACTATGTTTGTATTGCAACCCCCATCCCCTGTCTGTGACCTTCCTTACTGCTGAAACAGCAAATACAGTCCTCTTTATTAGGAAAGGGTTATAAAAGGTAATAATCCGAGGGAAAAAAAAGTTTTTTTGTTACTAGCCCCAGCAAGGCTGTGTCCAATCAAGGGATACCACATCCCCTATTCCTACACTGCAAGGCCCCCCTGTCTAATACTGAGGTACTCTATACTTAATTCACCTCCAGCCTAATTTGAAACCTATATGAGCTTTGTCCTTTGGTTGCTTAAAAGATTCTCTGCCAGTGTGGGTGGGACTGCCTTGCCCATTAATCCAATAAATGCTTGTTGGTTCCTCAATGTTTGGTCTATGTTTCAGTTTGGTTTTGGTTTTGGCTCTGGTTCTGTTTTGCTCCAGGACTGACAATTTTATCCATAAAAGCAATAAAAGAAAAGATCAATAAACAACTTGTATGCAACTATATGTGGTGATGGCTCCTCTCAGACTTATGTATTCCTTAACCAATCTCTAAGTATGACTCAAACCTAAGAGTTCACACACATCATTTAGGTACCTAGACTCAGGTTCCCTCCAGTGATTCCCAATGGACGTAAGCCAGAGTAACTCAATATTGCTGCACTCACAGCCTCCAGAGGAGTCAGTATCTAGTCACCAAAAGGAGGCAATAGTCCTGGTGACTTGTCTGATCTTTGACTCCTCCTCTAGGGCAGCCACCAGGAATAACAATTCAGATACTGATTCATCCTCTAGCCACTTTTCCTTGATGATGGCTGCCCTGCTTTTGATGGCTGCTCTGCTTTGGCAATATCATTAATCTCTGCTGCTTAACTGTTGACCTCATAAGCCTACTCCTGCCTAGATGTCCAGGCTCACTATTACAGTCTCATCATAGAAAACTATTACAGAGCCAGAGGCAGGCAATCTCTGTCCTAATGCCATTTTATCTTATCTTTTCCCACTCCCTTCTTCCAGAGTTTGGAGATTGGCTGCCTGCATGTCATTTCCACCCCAGCCCTTTGCCCCTTTGCTTTGCTTCCAGCTAATAAGTCATAAATTCTGTTTCAGGCTAGACATTTGACTGTACAAAAAGATATAAACTTCACTGCTTATGGAGCTCTTTACATGTCTTGATAGGATTGCAGTATTCTTTAGAATGATACTCTCAACAATATCAAGGTTCTGAAATGTTGACTTAAATAGATGTCAGTCTTTGAGACTTAGCAATTGAAAGACCAGAGATGGTCTTGCAAGGTAAATAGTGAAGCCTACTGCCCTCCTCATGCAAGAGAGGTAGGGGACTAGTAGAGTGGAAACTTTTTTACTTTAGGGGAATAAAAGGTGGCACTACCACACAGGGCAGTAGTTATGGGAGAAGAACAGATGCCAATAGAGAATGGCATAGATATGTAGCCTCCACTAACCCCATGGGCAAGCTCCATTTGACAAAATGCAACACTCATTCCTATTTTTAAAAAAATATTAAAAAGCATAAGAATAAATACAGCTTTTCTTGAAATAATAAACAGTATCAATCTAAAACCAAGAGCAAGTATTATCTATTATGGAGATAAGCTTGAAGTTTTCTCAGTAAGATCAGGGGTGAAGCAAGGATGCCCATTATCATTACTATTGTTCAATATTGTGCTAGAAGTGCTAGCTGTAGTGATAAGACCAAAAAAAAGAAATTTGAAGAAATAATAATAATGAACAAAGCTATCACTCTTCACAGATGATGGGCAGCTAGATGGCACAATGGATAGAACACCAGGCTTGGGGTGAGGAAGACTCCTCTTTCTGAGCTCAAATCTGACCTCAAACACATACTAGCTGGGTGACTCTTGGAAGTCACTTTACCCTGTTTTCCTCAGTTTCTCATATGTAAAATGAGCTGGAGAAGGAAATGGCAAACCACTCTATCATTTTTGCCAAGAAAACCCCAAATGGGATCATGAAAAGTCTGACACAATTGAGACTACAGAACAACAACAACTTCACGGGCAATAAAAGCTCCCTAGAGAATCAATTGAAAAACTAGTTGAAATGACTTTAGCAAAGTTCTAAGATATTTAAAAAAAACTCACACAAATCATCAGTATCTCTACACACTAACAACAAAACCCAGCAGGAAGAGATAGGAAGAGAAAGCCCATTTAAAATAACTGTAGGCAGTATAAAATACTAGGAATCTTATCTGTCGAGATACATCCAGGAACTATATGAACACAATTACAAAACACATTTTACACAAATAAAGACAGATCTAAACAAATGGAGAAATATTAATCATTCCTCGGTAGGTCAAACCAATACAATGAACATGACAATTCTATTTTATTTATTCAGTGCTATATCAAACTACTAAAGAATTATTTTATAGAGCTAGAAAAATCATAACAAAATTCATCTGAAAGATAAAAAGGTCAAAAATATCAAGTGAATCAATGAAAACAATATGAAGGTGGCCTAGCAGTACCTGATTTCAAGCTATATCAGACCATGGTGATTATCAAAACAATCTGGTACTGGCTAAGAATAGATCTGTGAATCAGTGGAAAGATTAAATATACAATGCATAGTAGTAGACTATAGTAATCTAGATCTAAGCCTTTGGAACAAGAACTCACTATTTGAAAAAATTTCCAGGAAAACTGGAAAGCAGTTTGGAAGAAACTAGGAATCAACCAGCATTCACATTATATGCTAAGATAGGGCCAAAAGGGATAAATGATATAGACATAAAGAGTGGTCTCATAAGCAAATTAGGGGAGCATGAATAAATTTACTTGTCAGATCTATAGATAAGGAAAGAATTTATGGCCAAACAAGAGATAGAGAGGATCATGGGAAATAAAATAGAAAATTCGATTACATGACATTAAAAAGGTTTTGTGTAAACAAAATTAGGAGAGCAGGAAACCAAGAAAAAAGGCTTTCTATAGCAAGTTTCTCTTATAAAGGCCTCATTTTCAAATATATAGGGAACAGAACCAAATTTATAAAAATAAGAGCCTTTCCCCAATTGATAAATGGTCAAAGGATATGAATAGATAGTTTCCAGAAAAAGAAATTAAAGCTATCAAGGGTCACATGAAAAAAATGCTCTAAATCATTAATAATTAGAGAAATGCAAATTAAAACAATTCTAAGGTACCATCTTACAAATATCAGATTGGCTAACCTGTCAGAAAGGGAAAATGACAAATTCTGGAGAGAATGTTGAAAAATAGGGACACTAATACATTGTTGGTGGAGTTGTGACCTAATCATTCTGGCAAACAATTTGGAACTATGCCCATTGGGCTAAAAAATTGTGCATATCCTTTAACCCAGCAATGCCCCTACTAGGTTTATCTTTCAAAGAAAGCAAAGAAAAAGGAAAAGATCTAATATGTATAAAAATATTTATAACAGCTCTTTTTTGGTGGTAAAGAATTGGAAATTGAGGAGATGACCATCAATTTGGGAATGGTTGAACAAGTTGTAGTATATGATTGTGATGGAATACCATTGTGCTGTAATGTAAGAAATAACAAGCAGGATGGTTTCAGCAAAATCTGGGTAGACTTACATGAACTGATGCAAAATGAAGTGAGTAGAATCAGAAGAGCATCAGGCATAGTAATAATAGTATTGTAACAATGATCAGCTGTGAAAGAATTAGCTACTCTGACCAATTCAAATGACCTAAGACAATTCCAAAGGACTAATGATGAAAAACGCTATCCATCTCCAGTGAGGGAACTGATGAACTCTGAGTACAGATTGAAGCATATTGCTTTTCACTTTATTTTTCGTTTTTGCTTTTTTTGCAACATGACTGCTATGGAAATATGTTTCGCATGACTTCATATGTATACTAGGTATCATATTGTTCGCCTTCTCAATGGGTAGGCAAGAGGGTGGAGGGAGGGAGAGAATTAAAAACTCAAAATTTGAAAAATAAATATTAAAAATTTTTAAGAGAAAAAAAGAAAAGATCATAGGACTTTGGGCCATTGGATGAAAGGCAGATGATGACACACAGGAAACATGCCTTTGCTTGAGAAGATCAAGTCACACTTCTGTGACTACAGTGTAAGAAAGAACGGTTATCAAGTGTTTCAGGACTCTAGACCTAGGAACTCCTTGAGGAGATAGATTCTTATGCTTCTGTGGGCAGAGGGAAGGGGAGTAAAGGATGAGCTTAGAAAGAGTGTGACATACAATAACTCCACCACCACCACCAAATGACAATTTTATTGAAGATACCGGACCAGTAAAAGACAATAGGGGCGGGGGGAGGAGCAAGTCAAAAACCAGTTCATTGGACATACAGCAACCATGCTTCTGATGCAGAAGCAGAAAACCAATTTCCATTCTTTGGTTTGCCTAAGATTATACTCATGGTAGGTAAGTGAGGCAGGATTTGAATTCTGGTTCTCTGAGTACAAATCCATTACTCTTTCCACCGTGCCAAGTGACAAGGAATCTCTAGCAAAAGCATTACTGTATAGAAGAGATGCCACCTAAGCTTGGAAATCCTTGTTCCTGAGTCTGCAAATGGGAAATTCTCCCTAATGCTTCTCTTGTTCCCATGATGTATCTGTGCCTTTCTATACAAGGAAGATCTTAGGATTTTTTGAGTCTTGTGCCAAGTAAAGTCTCGCAATCTAGTCCCAAAGCACATGTCCATTTGGCCTCCTCTCCAGTCTCATAGCTCCCTAGACTCTCTTCTTCCTGGCTCAGCTTTAATGAAGTGGGGCCGGCTGCTTTGCTTGTACTGAACAATCCCTCCCCTGCTAATATAAAACATTTCATTCACAGGGATGTCAGCCCCATGAACAACAAAGATGAATCTGCCTGTATCATAAATCTTCAGTTACAACCCTGAGAGTCCACAAAGGTCTGTCTTCCTCTGAGGCCTGCCTGACTCATTCAGTCCTGAAAGGCCTTGTAACTGACCCCGCAATTCTCATTTACTGAACAAACATGATATTTTCATCAAATTCTTCTACATTCACTCATTTCCTCTGCCTCCTCCAACAAGACTGGGGTTTAACCAAAAATAATCAAATGCAGCCCTTAACAAAGTTTCTCGCCTCCTCTGAGGGCCCTAATATGTGTTTGGGAAATAGTCAGGCTGCCTTGCCCTTTTTCCCGCCCTGGATCATAACCCTATCTAAGTTCCCACAGAATTTGTCTAGAACCACGTTCCAATTTCAACAAGCCCCTTGATGGTAGCCCAGTGGAACAAACTGCTTAGTAATGAATTGTAGTGACATAAGAAATGGGATGTAACTGTGGGCCCTTAGAAAGGCCAAGAGTCTTTATTCTGTAGACATCAGTAGATGGCTGAGAATATGGGGGATATGAGGATATCAGTAGGTCAACTGAGACAGCAGTGAAGAAAAAAATGGGAAGATAAAGAATAGATAAGTCTATTGACATGAGAAGTAGCCAGGCATAGAATAAACAAGGTTTTTGGCAAGCCACTTCATTTCATTTTCATCCTCTCACCATAACAGCTATTTCAAAACCTTGTGGGTTTCTCCTCAAATCACTTTCTCTGTCCATTTCCCCAAAGGACTTTGCCTCCTACTTTACCGAATATATAAAGGTGGGCTCCCTTTTTTATCTACCACCATACCTCAGACCTTCATTTGTACTGTCTTCCATTCTTTCCTCCCTGGCCTCAGTCTCTGAGGAAGAGGAGACCCTCCTCCTTGCCAATGCCATCTTCTCTACTCATGCCCTTGGACCCACCTTTTGATGTCTCCTCTAAAATCTTTCCCCCTAAATTACTCTTTCTGTCTTCTTCTATGTACTAACACCTTCTCTAATTGTCTATAAATATGCCCAGGTCTGTCTTCCCCATTCTTTAAAACCTTTTATGCGACTCTGACATATCCTCAAGCTATCCTTCTATATTGCCTACTTTTTGCAATGAAACACTACCATCCATACATGTGGCCTCATCACCAGTCTTCCTGACCTATGTCTCACTGCTAGACTCCAATGACTCTGTAGGAGATAATGAGACTAATGATCCTGTACAGCTCTGCCTCACTCAAAACCTAATTCACTTGCAAGTCAAGACATCACCCTCCTGATGTCATGGGTCCTCTTCTAAAACAAAGGACAAATGACAGCAATATACATGTGGTCTCTATTTCCTCATCTCCCACTCACGGCTCAATCCCTTGCATCTGGTTTTTGGCCCATTACTCAAATGAAATTATTCTCCCAATGTTAACAACATGATCTTAATAGCTAAATCTGGTGGCCTTTTCTCAATCATCATTCTAATCTGATTTCTCTGCAGCATTTAACACAATCAACCATGCCCACTTTCTGGCTGCTTTTTCCTCCTCTTTGTTTCTGTTACACTCTTTTTTTTTTTTTTTTGGTTTTTAGCTGACCATTCATTCTCAGTACCCTTTGTTTAATCGTCATCCGCCTCCTTTCCCCTAAGTGTGAATATAGATCCCAAGGATCTATTATGAGTTCATCCCTTTTCTCTCTACCCTCCTCCTTGGTCATATCACCAGCTCCCATGAGTTCAATTTTTATCTCTATCAAAATAACTATCATGTATCCCTACGTGCACACATACGCACATGTGTATCCTTAATCTTTCTTCTGAATTCCAGGATGCACTGCCAATTGACTGCTAATCACTTTTGCCTGGACAGGCACCTCAACTTGATACTTCCAAAACTGAACTGGTCATATTTTTACCCAAACTCACCCCTATTCCAAACTTCCTTATTTCTGTTGATACCATCATTATTACAGTCACCCAGGTTCACAATCTCAGCATCATCCTTAACTCTTCTTTCTCTCTCATCCCCATATCCAATCAGTTGCTAAGCTTTGCCAATTCTACATTGCCCTTTCTCTGCAGTCACACGCCTTCTCACCTAGTTCAGGCCCTTGTTACTGCTAACCTGGGATATTATGATCGCCTTTTGATTGGTCTTCTGAATTCTGACATCTCCCCTTTCCAGTCCATCCTCTACATGGATGCCAAATTCTTATTCTTAAGATATATCAGTTCTTCATCCATCCACAAACCCCAAATACCAATATTTGGGTTCTTCTCCTCACAAGGTGGTTATGAGGCAAGAAATAACAGATATACCAGGGACAGAAGGGACATTGCTCATGGGTGCTTGAGCTGGGTTGGAAGAGCAACTGGAAGTACAACTCCAGGTGACAGAGGGCCCAGAGTTCCTAGCCACTTGTCCTCCTCCCTGGACATCAGGGAAGGAAAAATAATCACATTGTCTCCATAGGAGTCTTGTATTTGCACTCCCAGTTCTGTCTCAGCAGCCTGTCTAAAGTCTGTTTCTAACCATGTGGTTAGAGAAATCAAGTTATAGAGTAATTGTGTATGCTCTCAAACAGGGATCACGACCCTTCAATTCTGTGTCATCTCACACTTCTAAGAGCAGATTCATCCAGCCTCTGTATGTGGTTTGGCAACAGGCCTTTTGCTCAGTCCCCCACTGCATAGAAAATAAATACCAAATAGTGTGTTTGTAAACGGGTGTTTGGGTGGGAATATGTGTGTGTGGGGAGATGATTAGTGACTCTGGGAAATAGGAAGAGCCTACTGTAGGAGGTGGCACAGCCTTTTAGAAGGGATGGATAGCATTCTTATAAATGTCAATCATTTCTGGATTCTTACCTGGACACCTTGAATTCATCTAACTGTTTCAGAAAATACTTTGAAATTATACCAAAAATAGTTGCTAACCTGTTCCCATGGCTTGATACTGGGCATATACCAGCACCACTCCCAGGAATGAGTGAATGAACATTTGTCCTTTGTTTTTGATTGCTGTTTTTTCCACATTTCAGTTTATTTATCTATTTTAGTTTTCAACATTTACTTCCATGAGATTTTGAGTTACAGATTTTCTCCCCATCTCTCCCCTCCCCCCACCCCATGACAGCATGCATTCTGATTACCCCTTCCCCCAATCTGCTCTCTCTTCTATCACTACCACCCGTTGTCGTATCCCCTCCTTCTTCTATTTTCCTGTAGGGTAAGCTAGATTTCTATACCCCATTGCCTGTGTATCTTATTTCCCATTTGTATATAAAAATATTTTTTAATATTCATTTTTTAAAACTTTGAGTTTCAAATTCTCTCCCTTCCTCCCTCCCTACCCACCCTCATTGAGAGGGCATGAATTTGATATAGGTTGTACATGTGTAGTCATGCAAAACACTTCCATAATAGTCATGTTGTGAAAGACTATATTTCCCTCCATCCTATCCCACCCCCATTTATTCTGTTCTCTCCTTTGACCCTGTCCCTCCTCAAAAGTGTTTGTTTCTGATTACCCCCTCCCCCAATCTTCCCTCCTTTCTATTACCCCCCTCCTTTCTTATTCCCTTCCCCCCTACTTTCCTGTAGGGTAAGATAGATTTCCACATGTAATTGAATGTGTATGTTATTCCCTCCTTAAGCCAAATCCAATAAAAGTAAGGTTCACTCATTCCCTCTCACCTCTCCCTTCTTCCCCTCTGCTGTAAAAACTTTTTCTTGCTTCTTTTGTGTGAGATATTTACCCCATTCTACCTCTTGCTTTCACCTTCTCCCAGTACATTCCTCTCTCACCCCTTAATTTTATTTTTAGCTATCATCCCTTCATATTCAACTCACCCTGTGCCCTCTGTCTATATATATTCCCTCCAACTACCTAATAATGAGAAAGTTCTCCTGAATTACATCTTTGCATGTAGGAATGTAAACAGTTCAACTTTAAAAAGTCTTTTATGATTTCTCTTTCCTGTTTACCTTTTCATGCTTCTCTTGAGCCCTTGTATTTAAAGTAAATTTTTCTATTTAGCTCTGGCTTCTCAAGAATGCATTAAATCCCTCTACATCATTGAATATCGATTTTCCCCCTTCATTTATTACATTCAGTTTTGCTGGGTGGATGATTCTTGGTTTTAATCCTAGCTCCTTTAATTTCTGGAATATCATATTCCAAGCCTTAATGTAGAAACTGCTAGATCTTGTATTATCCTGATTGTGTTTCCACAATACTCAAATTTGTTTCTTTCTGGCTGCTTGCAATATTTTCTCCTTGATGTGGGAACTCAGGAATTTGGCTTCGATATTCCTGGCAGTTTTCCTTTTGGGACCTCTTTCAGGATGTGATTGATGGATTCTTCCAATTTCTATTTTCCCCTCAGGTTCTAGAATAACAGGGCAATTTTCCTTGATAATTTCTTGAAAGATGATGTTCAGGCTCTTTTTTTGATCATGGCTTCCAGGTAGTCCAATAATTTCTAAATTATCTGTCCTGGATCTATTTTCCAGGTCAGTTGTTTTTCCAATGAGATATTTCACATTGTCTTCTATTTTTTCATTCTTTTGGTTTTGTTTTATAATTTCTCGATTTCTCATAGAATCATTAGCTTCCAATTACTCTGTCCTTTGTTTTTAAAGACCAATGACATCATAGGTGATGGCTTAATTTGGGGGTGAACTGGATTTAAGTGAGGCAGAGTTACACAAAGTTGTCAGCCTCACTCTCTCTTCCAAAGTCATAGAAGTTGACTGGTGATGGCCCAGGATGCAGCAGATGACCTTTGCATTTTCAACGTGTGATCAGGCTTAGAGCTCTAAGCAGTCTGAAGTACCTGCTTCAGCCACCTTCATGGCCATTAGAACAAATTGTTCTCATTTACCCATTCTGCAGGGTGAAGTTTTCACATGTTTGGGGTAGACACTCCCTTAACTCTTCAACGGGGGACATGGGTTACCTTCAAACAGGTCTGGCCTATCTGCTGAGATGGTTTATAGGGTGTGGCTGCTGCACATGCTACAGCTTCTTGGAGCCAGAGGTGTGAGTTGAGTTCCAGGTAGACACCAAAGGGAAGGCCCTCATACCAGAGGTGCTAGTCCTCCTTGAACAACCAAACAAATGAACAAATGAATGAATAAGGGAACAAAAGAAAAAATGTATTAAGCACTAATTTTGTACCAGATGCCATATGCTAAGCACTGGAGACACACTTAGAAAAAGCAAGAAAATCTCTGCCTTCAGGGAGGTCAGTGACAGAAAGAATGGTTTATATATTAAAATATTCATTGCAACACTTTGAGGTGATAGCACAAAATCAGATATAAAGTGGATGTCAATCAGGATAATGGCTGAATAAGAATTGAATGGAATCCTTTTGCTCTGCAGCTGCTTGCTAGCTGATCTCTGTACCCAACACTCTCCTTTCTGCCTCTGGCCTTTGCAGAGAGAATGCCCCATGTCAGGAATTCAGTTCCATCCCCACCTCCACCTTGTAGAATTCCAGCACCTTTTAAATAACACTCCAGATGCCAGCTCCCACATGAGGTCTTTCCTGATCCCTGGCCCACCCCCACCTTCCCCAAACTCAATCATTAGTGCTCTCTCCCCACTTGAAATTTTGCAAAGATTTGTGTTTTGTTTTTGGTTTTTTTTTGCTTATCTAAGTAGATGGTGTTTACCCACCCCTACCCAGAATGGGAGCCACTTGAGGTCAGAACTTTTTGCTTTTTATTTGGTTTTTAGCCTTTGTATTCTCTTTTTTTTGAGGGGAGAAGGCAGGGCAATTGGGGTTAAGTGACTTGCCCAAGGTCACACAGCTAGTAAGTGTGTCAAGTGTCGAGGCTGGATTTGAACCCGGGTCCTCCTGACTCCAGGGCTGGTGCTCTACTCACTGTGCCACGTAGCTGCCCCAAGCCTTTGTATTCTCAGCATGCAGCCATGCCTTGCCCAGAGGAGAGCTTAATAAATTCATGTCAAATTGAATATTACTGCCTTTCAGACCTGCTGTCCATGGCCTTCCCTTTCACTTTCCAGTTCTGGTTTTATGATCATATGAAACCCTTCTGCAGTAACACCCACAAGGGGCCCTGCAGCCTGTGCTTGGAGTAATCACCTTCACAAGGTTCCCAGGAAATTTATGTCCACTTTTGGTCAAGGCCAAAACTTGCTGCCTCAATCTCCCCCTAAAGACAAACTGAAGGCACTCCCCTCCTGAGCTATTTATGTCAGCGGCCAGTTCCAAGGAGCCTTCTTTGCTGCCCCAGCTCTCCAGTGATTTCAACTTTTTCAGTAACGTCTTCCTACCATCAATTTGGTTCATTGCTTTGGGACAGAATTATGGCTCAGAATTTATCCTTTCGGAAAACATTCACCACCTGCCAAACAGATATGAGGCTGGACAGATGTGCAATACAGAATCCAGCCCAACAATATACATCTGTAGGAAGCAAAGTCTTGACAGCATCTTACGTCATCTATGACTAGCTTAGGGAGAAAAAAGTGGCAGACCTGGAAAAAGTATATGAACTACAAATAAATAATTCTGGGTTCAGAAAGACATTATGAAAAGGATGCATTTTTATTGCTGAAATCTATATATAGAACCCGCCCACTGACCCAAATATGGAGGCAGCTAGGTCACACACCAGATACAGCACCAGGCATACAGTCAGATGGTTTTTGTTGTTATCATCATTTCAGTTGTGGCTGACTCTTTGTGACCCCGTTTGGGGTTTTCTTAGCAAAGATGTGATTTGCATTTCCTTCTCCAGTGCATTTTACAGATGAGGAAACTAAGACAAACGGGGTTAAGTGACTTGCCCAGGGTCACACTGCTAAATGTCTAAGCTGGATTTGAACTCAGGAAGAGGAGTCTTCCTGACTCCAAGCCCTGTGCTCTATCTACTGTGCCAGTAGGAAGACCCGAGTTGAAGTCCAGCCTCAGACACTTATCAGCTGGGTGAAACTGAGCAAGTCCCTTAACCTCTGTTTGCCTCAGTTTCCTCATCTGTAAAATGGGGATAATAATGGCACCTACCTCCCAAAGTCATTATGAGCATCAAATGGAACAATATTTATAAAGAACTTAGCACGGTGCCTGGGGTATAATAAATGCTTTATAAATGTTGCTGTTATCATTATATTTGAACTGAAATATTATAATAATATTATATATTCTGTTAGGTATTATAGATAATAATATCCTATTTGAGCTGAAATATAATAATATTACATATTGTGCTATATACTGTATAATATATTTGAGCTGAAATATATACAATAATATTGTATTTGGACTGAAATAGACTATATGTTGCTATGTATTATATATAATAATATTATATGTGAGCTGAAACATGATAATACCAACATTTATAAAGCGCATACTGTATGCCAGGCACTGTGCTAAGCGCTTTACAAATATTTCATTGGATGCTCGTAATTGCCGATGAGGTTATGATTCAGATCTCCTGACTTCCCATCTAATACTTTCATGGTAGATTGCACTGAGTCTGCCATTATGGATTTCCAGGAAGCAGATATAAAGAATGTCACATTTATAGGGATAGGGACTGGAACTCTCGGAAGAGGAAAATACCTCTACCGATGTTTGTTAGCACCTCTCCTGAATCACACAGTCTGAGAAAGTTGCCCAGTGCACTGCGAGTGCACTTAGTTGACTTGCCCAGAGCCACACAGCTAACTAACAGAAGTAAGATTTGAACACAGGTCTTCCAGACTCTGTGGCTGGTTCTCCATCCATGACACCCGCTAAAGTTGGCAAAACTCTGTTTATGTGTTTATTTCATTTAATCTCTCAAACAACCCTGTGAGATAATTATTACAAGTATTAACATTTTCATTTTATAGACTAGGAAACAGAGGCCAAGAGAAAGTAGAGTGACTTGCCCATGGTCACATATCTTACTATGGCAGGGGTAGGATTTGAACACAGGTATTCATGACTCAAATCTAAGCATTCTATATACTAAAGAAGTTACAAAGAGTCAAATTTAGGCTAAATGTCATGGAGGGGTGGGGTGGGGGATGTCCTAACAATTAAAAATGTTCAAAAGTAGAATAGTGATGGGTTTTCCCTCTTTGGAAGTCTTCAAGAAGAGTCTGGACAACCACTTAGTCAATTAAGTAGCATTTATTAATCACCTACTTTGTGCTAAGCACTGTGAGAAGGACTGTGGGTACAAAGAAAAGTAAAAACAAACCCTTCCTCCAAGGAACTCAGTCTAATGAAGGAGACAATGTGCAAGCAGCTATGAACGAACAAGATATAGACAGGATAAATCAGGAGCAGTCTTGGAGCAAAGGCAATAAGATTAAAGAAGACTGGGAAAGGCCTCTCATAGAATGGTTTGAGCTGGGACTTGGAGGAAGCCAGGGAAGCCAAGAGTCAGAGAAGGAAGGAGGGATAGCGACCCAGGCATAGGAAGCAGTCAGAGAAAAGGTCTGAAGTCAGACCTTTCTGTGGGTCATGTGTTAGGCACAGCAAGAAGGCTATAGGGATTCATCTTAGGTATGGGTTGACTGAATCAACCCCTGATTCTATAATACATACCGTAGGAGAGAACCTATTTAGAGATGCTATCTCTACTGTATAAAAGGCTGAGGTACACTGGGAAGGATTTTATCATTTCCCTTAACTCATAGGTGACCAGCCAGAAAACCTGGAAAAACCTAGACCTTGCACCACCTAGTAGTACAAAGGTCAGGCTCCCCAGTGACAGGCTCATTTCAATGCCTCCAGGGATCTGTAGTCTCATCAATGCCATCATTCCTTCCAACGGTGTGGATTTCATTCCCACAGGGGACTGGAGTCAAGAAGACCTGAGTTCAAATCCAGCCTTAGCCATTTCCTGGCTATGTGACCCTGGGCAAGTCACTTAACCACATTTCCCTCAGTGTCCTCATCTGTAAAACGGGAATGATAATGATAGTACTTCTCAGATTTGTGAGGATCAAATGGGCTAATAATTACAAAGCACTCAGCCCATAGTAAGCACTGTAAAAAATGTTGGCTAGGATTCTCGTTCTTATTATTCCATTCGTGCCTTAGGTGGGATTCTTTATCCCTATGCTCCTACAAATCCTGCATGGACAAACCAGCCCCACGAGTCGGAAGCCTTCTTTTTACTATTCTCTGCATGTGACTCCAGTATTTAGACGGTCCATCTGTCATCACCCAGGAGACACGCACTCTGTAAAGCCATGTGGTGAGAGCAAAAGTCACTTTCACGTCCAGATAAGAGCGCACAATCCACCATATAATTAAAGTGAATTTTATTGAAATTATAAGGAAAATAAAAAGAGAAACTGAGAAGAGCTGCCTTAGAAAACTTACCTCTCAGACCTCACCCATGCGGTATTGTATCTTGGAAGCAATGCTGGGTTGGCATTCAGGGGGACCTGGCATCAAATCATGGTTCTGCTTACTCACTACCAGTATGACCCTGGGTAAGTCATTTAATCTCTCAAGTCTCACTTCTCTACTATGGAAAAGGAGAAGATTGGATTAGAGCAGGGTTACTTATGCCATGGATAGATGTCAAGGGGTCTGGGAATTTGGATGGGGTGAAAAATATTACATGTTAATTTTCATTCACCTCCAAATGAACTTTAGTGCTTCCTTCAGTTATTTAAAAACCTGCCTGCCAAAGAGGTCCAGGACACACACACACACACAGTCCCTTTGTAAATGGGCCCCACGCCAGCTCCTTTTATGGGAAATGTTCTGATCCTCTATCTTACACTATGTTTAGGAGCAAACCAACTCTACAATGGACAAAATTCTCCTGGCCCAGCATCCTTTGCCTCCTTTTTCCTACTCTCCCTCTATGGAAAAGTCACTTCTCAGTGCCCCCCTCTCCTCTTTCCCCCAAGCCAATCAATAGGCAGAAGAGATTAATGGCAAGTCCCCAAAAGAGAATATAAGACTCTCAGAGCTGTTCTGCTTTGTTAAAACCCAGCTCTGTCTGGATTTTGAAAAGCCTTTTGGTACCCAAAGGTAGACCTAAGTAGTAAGACGCAACAACTTCCCCTCCCCCAATCATCCATCTGTTTCCCTTTGATTTTTCATTGACTAGACAGTGTGTCTCCTGCCCCAAACTGACTGGTATTTCCTCATCAGTTGGAATCTCTTTTTAACACTACTGAAAACAGAAGGCTTCCTGAAGTCTTTAAGCACTAAAACATCGGACTGGAAGAGTAAACCCTGGCAGAGTTCTTACATTGCTTATATCAATTTTTCACAGCTCAGCAATTTCCCCAGACATTTCATCTCTTTATGGAGAAAAAAAGAGCCCCCTCCTTGGTGCTGAGACTCCACCCCTGACCCTCTGCCATTTCAGCTCTTCTAGAAATATCTTTATAACTTTGTTGATAATGTAAGGCATCTGTGTCTTTGCTTGGAAAAATATGCCATTTATGTGGCAATTACAAGTGCTCTGGGTACTAATGATGGCTATCCAGTTACCTACAACATTCTGTCAGGTTGGGAGTAAAGGATAGTCCATGAGACTTATAGTCAAGAAGACCCCTGGGTAGCTACCTTAACCTTTGTGAGCATCAGTTTCTTCCTCTGGAAAATATGCATAATGATTATTCTAGTACCTACCTCATATGCTAATTGGGAAGGTAAGTTGAACTTGTGCATGGGAGGGCTTTGCTGACTTAGAGACTAAATAAATTAGGTATTGTTGATATTAGCCCTGCCAACCTCCCTCCCTCCTAAAGCACAGAGGACACCTCCTGAGCCCCACAGCAGCAAAGACCAGCATGCTCTTGTAGAGACAGCATTTCATTTTTGTCCTTGTCAGTGCCTGGAAGAGAGTATACACTTAATAAGTGCTCGTGGATGGATGGATGGTGGAGGGAAGAAGGGAATAAGGAATGGAGGGATAGATGGAGGGAGGAATAGGCCACCCAGAGGTAGACTGCCCTCTGCTAAATTTGTCCCAGGCTCAGTTTCAGCTCTTTACTTTAGGAATAGCATAGACAAGCTGGGGAATTTCTAGGGAAGGTGAGAGGGCACGTCTCTATAACCTTCCTACTACCCTTAACCCTGTTCACCTGTGTCAGAAAGGAATCAAGAGACATTTCAGCTTCCCTCATCAGCTAGTACCTTCAGGGGTCTTTAACATTTGGTAAATAGAGTGTTATGGAGGAGCTATATAACAGTAGTTCCTGGGAAGGAGGAGTGGTTGAATTTTTGTCTTTTTATCTCTATTACCTAAAAGAGTGCCGGAAATATAGTAGTCACCTAATAAATGTGTATGGATAAACATGAGAAAGAAGGGAGGAAGATGGGGCAGGGGTCAAGGATAGGAAGAGTGAGGGGACAGGAGAGGAAGGGGACAGGGAGAGAGGGGAAACAGGGTGAAGGAATGTATCAGTAAGGCAAGTGTCCCAATATCGATGGTGACCATGAATATGCCTATATAATTCTGTATCGCAGAATATGAGACTCTCCATATAGACGTCAGAAGTAAAACATTTATTCAGACACCCTTTTTAGAGCTTGGAGCTTCACATTCCTCATGGCCTTCCTACAAACAAGCCTCTCCTAATCAAGTTTCCCTTAACTAGCTCCACCAGAGACCTGTTAATGGGATTAATGGTGGGGGAAGATCTTTAATCACATTAACACCACAAGGAGAGATAGGGAGAGAGGGGGAGAGAGAGAGAGAGTGAGAGAGAGAGAGAGAGAGAGAGAGAGAGAGAGGAGGAGGAGGAGGAGGAGGAGGAGGAGGAGGAGGAAGAGGAGAAGGAGAAGAAGAACAAGAACAAGGAGAACAAGAACAAGAAGAAAAACAAGAATAAGGAATAAGGAGAAGGAGGGAGGGAGAGAGGAGCAATAATGAAGTCTGGGCAAAAAAAGGGAGAACAGGGGAGGCAGCAATGTAGCTTGGGCTAGAAACCTAGCCGCAAGAAGGCAAGAGGGAAGTATATCATACAGCCTAGTAAGGAACTAGACCAAAGAGAACAGAAATCTTGTAAGCACCTTCTCTCTAGCCTTCCTACCTCTTGAAGTCTAGTCAGTTCAAGTGTAAAAAAGTGACCTTCTCTCTTGCTCTTCAGCTCTTCCTTAAAGCTGGAGGCAAAATCTCACCTGCATCCCATGCTTCATCCTATGCCCCAACCCTAGAACACTCTCCCTCTTCACCCCTATCTTTTGGAATCCTTTCCAGAATAAATTCAAAAGTCCTTTCCTACAAGAAGCCTTCGCTGATTCTCCCCTTTCTGCTTATCAGTGCCCACCAATTACTTTGTATTTATTTATCTGCACTGTCTTCCTCTTCCTCCCCTTTCCCAAGGGTGTAGAGTGTAAAGTCATTGAGAGCAGTGACTATCTGGTTTTTTGTCATTGTATACCCAGCTCATAGCACAGTGCCTGGAATACAGCAGGTGCTTAATATATACTGGCTAAATTGTTGTGGAATTGTTTTAATAGCCTTTAATTCCTTTTGGTGGATAGCTCTCACCCTTCAAGGAAGAGGCTAGTGTTCAGTTTTGTTTTGTTTTGTTTTTTTACAGCAAGAATATCCCACACCATGCCAACAGAGAGCTATTGTCACAATCAAAATCCCATGTCCTATCAACACCCTTTTTTTCCAAAACCTATTTTTCTGTCAGGGGGCAATAAGTAGTGCTTCATAAACCCTTGTTGCCTTCCTGCCCTGAAGATGAGACCACAGAAGTCGTGCCTGGTATTCAACCCATACTGTGCAAAGACTCATGAGGCAGGAGAGGCAAGATGTAAGTCTCAGTTCCTTCATTAGATATTTTCAATAATATGGGCTGTATCATCCACAGTAGTGAGTCAATCAGACTTTTTGTGGGATGGAAGGAAACCACAATTCTGCCTACCCATGAAATGGCCCAGAAAAAATGGGAAAGAAGTAAGTTTTCTCATTTTTTATAGTAAGTTTTCTCCCCATGAAAATTAGTTTTTAAAAAATAAAAACACAATTAATTTCAGATTATCATTTTAAATTAAAATCCATCTGAATGCTTAATAACAAATTTGACCAACATATTCATATTTGCTATGTAAACAAATTTTGCTTTGGGCAAACTCTACCCTCTGGCAAGATCCTTAAGCTCTTGGTGCTCTGGGCGACTCTCTCAGACTCCAAGTTACAGAGAAGATAGGAGATATCCTGCATTGGTCGAAGGACTTTCCTTCACTGATAAAATCATAAGTCTGATGAAAAAATAATAACTGAAATTTCTCCAACGCCTTAAGATATTAAAAGTGCTTTACATTGTTTCACTTCAACCTTCCAATGATGCTGTAAGGCAGGTATGACAGGTATTATTTTCCTCATTTATAGCGTGGGTGGAGGATCTAGACTTAGAGAAATTACGGGATTTGCCTTGAGTCACCCAGCGAGGAAGTGCCAGAGATTGGGTTTGAACCTGTGTCTCACCTAACTCTATAACCAGCATTTTATTCAGCACAAAAATATCTTATACCCTGACACAAGCAGAGTTGTGGCTATAATAAAATGAGACAGGTTGGAGGGTGTGGATCTCAAGAGAGGAAAGGAACTCTCTGGGGACCTTCTCAGACTAAAGCTCTTTCTGGAGGAGAATCTTCTGTATTTCGAGATAAGTTTTAATTGACATATCATCATGTTTTAGTTATGTAGAATTCTAGTTTACTCACTACTGTGAATGATACAATGCATATTATTGAAATTATTTAATGAAGGAACTGAGACCTACATTGTTGTCTCTCCTGTCCCATGAGTCTTTGCACAGTATGGATTGAATACCAGGCACCACTTCCCTGGCCCCATCTTCAAGGCAGGCAGGTAACAAGTGCTTACTATGTTCAAGGTACTGCACTGAGCTCTGGGAATACAAATACAAGCAAAAAAGAAAATAATTCATGCCTTCAAGGAGCTTACACTCTAATGGGGGAAAGCAACATGCAAGGCATCTGAAAATGGGTGTGAAGAAGGTAGCCAAGGTAGGGGTATGATATCATAGTCTAGAAAGTTAGAAGCAATGACAGGAGGAGAATGAGGGGTAGCCAGCCTGAGCTCTCCTGAAAATGTAGGTGAGCCCCAAGAGAAAGTCACCAATGAGAGAAGGGGCATGGAGGAGGGATATTCCAGGGTGAGATGACCACTGGGATCTGGCATCAAAGTCTGGAAAGTCAGAAACATAATCAGGAGAGGAGGAGGGAATGTGGCCCTGAACAACGGTAGTGGTTGTATGAGCTGGAAGAAGGGACATAGTAGAGTAGAATTAACAAGATTAGGTAACTGATTAGATATGGAAGATAAGTAGGCATTTTATAAATACTTGATTGAATAGATTGGCCAATACAATATTTCTTCTGTACTGAGAAAACTGTGTTTCTTGCTTTCAATGTCAAATGTTGCAGAACCCTAATATAACATGGCTCATTATTGCACAGATTCAAATATGTCATGGGTTAAATCACGTCCCCCGAACCATAACACCAAACCAAAGGAAACTGATATAACACGGATAGCCTACAGAGCAGCTGTTACTCTTGGCCCTGATAGCAGTTTTATAGGATAAGATAATAGCAAATCCTGTATGTGCCAAAAGTCTGTATCTTATGAAGCAGTCTCTTAGAAACTGTCCAAAGTGCACAGGTCTATAAATTCCTGAGTGTATATCTAGCAGTGTAGAATTATCTTCAAGTCTATTTTTCTAAGAAATCCCTTATCATTCTTTATTTTTTTCCCTTTCTTATATCCAACCCAAACACCTGAGGTATTAACTTTCTTCCTGGGTTGGTCATTACAAATCAAGGCTACTTCAAACATCTGGAAAATCCATCTCTTCATTTACCACTCCATCTCTCACCTTTATCCAAGCTTTTGGAGCTTGTCCTGTTTAGGTCTTTGAGATAAATACATGTCATGGAACTTATGTCTAGAAGTAATCTGAGAGAACACTTCATCTAACTCCCTCATTTCACAGATAAGGAAACTGGGACTTTGAGTCTCAGTAGTACTTGCCTAATGTCACATAGGTATAAAGTAGCAGAAATTGGATTCAGACACTGTTCTTATGATTCCAAATCTAATTTTCTGTCCACTAGGATCATAGAATTCAGAACTAGAAAAGACCTTCAAGATGATCTCATCCAATTCTACTTCCTCGTTTTATATGGAAGGAAATTACTAAGACCCCCAAAGGGAGAAAAGACTGGAGCAAGATGCTGTGTAAGAAATGATAGGGCTAGGATTTGAACCCAAATGATAAGAATATGAACCCAGTGCTTTTTTAAAAATTAAACTGTGGAAGATGGCGGCTGGTAAGCACGGACTAGAGTGAGCTCCGTACCCGAGTCCCTCCAAAAACCTATAAAAAATGGCTCTGAACCAATTCTAGAATGGCAGAACCCACAGAACAGCAGAGGGAAGCAGGGCTCCAGCCCAGGACAGCCTGGATGGTCTCTGGGTGAGGTCTATTCCACACGGAGCCGGGAACTGGGAGCTGGGAGCTGGGAACGGAGTGGAGCAGAGCCCAGCCTGAGGGGCCTGGACCATCCAGACCAGAACCCAGGCGGAGGGGGCCCTAGCGCCCTGAATATGTGAGCTGCGGCAGTTACCAGACCCCTCGACCCACAAACACCAAAGACTGCGGAGAAGGTTAGTGGGAAAAGCTGCGGGAGTGGAAGGAGTTCCCAGTTCGGCTTCCAGCCCTGGGAGCAGCGGAGGTGGGGCAGCTACAGCTGTTGTTACTTCCGGCTCCAGGCCCACCTGGTGGGAGGAATTAAGTGGCGGATCAGAGCAGGAGTGCAACAGCCTGCTGAAGATCTAAGCCCAGTCTGGACTGGGGGTCCTTGGGGAAGGAGGAGTGTGGCTCTGACAGAGCTGGCACCTCCCCCCCAAACGTAGAACATAGAACTCGTTAGTCTACAAGCAGTCATACCCCACTGAAAAACTCAAGGGTCAAGTTAGTTGGTTGGGAATATGGCCAGGCAGCGAAAACGTGCCCAGATTCAGTCTCAGACTTTGCATTCTTTCTTTGGTGACAAAGAAGACCAAAACATACAGCCTAAAGAAGACAACAAAGTCATAGAGCCTACAACCAAAGCCTCCAAGAAAAACATGAACTGGTCCCAGGCCATAGAAGAACTCAAAAAGGATTTGGAAAAGCAAGTTAGAGAAGTAGAGGAAAAATTGGGAAGAGAAATGAGAAGGATGCGAGAAAACCATGAAAAACAAGTCAATGACTTGCTAAAGGAGACCCAAAAAATACTGAAAAATACACTGAAGAAAACAACACCTTAAAAAACAGACTAACTCAAATGGCAAAAGAGCTCCAAAAAGCCAATGAGGAGAAGAATGCCTTGAAAGGCAGAATTAGCCAAATGGAAAAGGAGGTCCAAAAGACCACTGAAGAAAATACTACTTTAAAAATTAGATTGGAGCAAGTGGAAGCTAGTGACTTTATGAGAAATCAGGATATTATAAAACAGAACCAGAGGAATGAAAAAATGGAAGACAATGTGAAATATCTCCTTGGAAAAACCACTGACCTGGAAAATAGATCCAGGAGAGATAATTTAAAAATTATTGGACTACCTGAAAGCCATGATCAAAAAAAGAGCCTAGATACCATCTTTCAGGAAATTATCAAGGAGAACTGCCCTGATATTCTAGAGCCACAGGGCAAAATAGAAATTGAAAGAATCCATCGATCGCCTCCTCAAATAGATCCCAAAAAGAAATCTCCTAGGAATATTGTTGCCAAATTCCAGAGCTCCCAGATCAAGGAGAAAATACTGCAAGCAGCCAGAAAGAAACAATTTGAGTATTGTGGAAACCCAATCAGAATAACCCAAGATCTGGCAGCTTCTACATTAAGAGATCGAAGGGCTTGGAATGCGATATTCCGGAGGTCAATGGAGCTAGGATTAAAACCTAGAATCACCTACCCAGCAAAACTGAGTATCATGTTCCAAGGCAAAATATGGAGTTTCAATAAAATAGAGGACTTTCAAGCTTTCTCAGTGAAAAGACCAGAACTGAATAGAAAATTTGACTTTCAAACACAAGAATCAAGAGAAGCATGAAAAGGTAATCAAGAAACGGAAATTGCAAGGGACTTACTAAAGTTGAACTGTTTTGTTTACATTCCTACATGGAAAGATGATGAGTATGATTCATGAGACCTCAGTATTAGGGTAGTTGAAGGGAATATCCATATATATATATGTATATATGTATATATATGTTTATGTATATATATAAGTGAATGTGTATGTATGTATGTATCTATGTGTATATGTATGTATGTGTATGTATGCGTATATATATATATATGTGTGTTTATATATGTGTGTATATATATATATATATATATATGTAAAAGAGAGAGAGCAGACACAGGGTGAGTTGAAGATGAAGGGAAGATATCTAAAAGAAATAAAATGAAATTAAGGGATGAGAGAGTAACATACTGAGAGAGGGAGACAGGGAGAGATAGAATGGGGTGGATTATCTCACATAAAGGTGGCAAGAGGAAGCAGTTCTATGGGAGGAGGGGAGAGGGCAGGTGAGGGGGGAATGAGTGAACCTTGCTCTCATCAGATTTGGCCTGAGGGGGAATACCATACATACTCAGTTGGGTATCTTACCCCACAGGAAAGAAGAGGGAGGAAGATAAAAAAAAAATAAAAGGCGGGGGGATGATGGAGGGGAGGGCAGATGGGGGTGGAGGTAATCAAAACAAACACTTTGGAAAGGGGACAGGGTCAAGGGAAAAAATTCAATAAAGCGGGATGGGTTGGGAAGGAGCAAAATGTAGTTAGCCTTTCACAACATGAGTATTGTGGAAGGGTTATACATAATAATACATGTGTGGCCTAGGGTTGAATTGCTCAACTTCTTAGGGAGGGTGGGTGGGAAGGGAAGAGGGAAGAGAATTTGGAACTCAAAGTTTTAAAATCAGATGTTCAAAAACAAAAAAAAGTTTTTGTATGCAACTAAAAAATAAGATACACAGGCAATGGGGAGTAGAAATTTATCTTGCCCTACAAGAAAGGAAGGGAAAAGGGGATGAGAGGGGAGGGGGGTGATAGAGGGGAGGGCTGACTGGGGAACAGGGCAACCAGAACATAAGCCATCTTGGAGTGGCGGGGAGGGTAGAAATGGGGAGAAAATTTGTAATTCAAAATGTTGTGAAAATCAATGCTGAAAACCAAATATGTTAAATAAATAAATTGCATAAAAAAAAAATTAAACTGTGAAGGCAACCTCTTCTTGCCTGTTCCCCTACACCTTTTCTTGCTTTGTCTTGTAGTCATTATCTTTACAATGGGTGGCCCACTATCCCCATCATAGTTGTCTCTTACCTCCCTTCTTTGTTATACTCTGATCTGGTCTAACCAGTTTGAGCACCATGTTTTCAATCAAAAGATAACCATTTATTAAGTATTTTCTATGTGCCAAGTGTGATGCTAGATGCTAGGGATACAAAGACAAAAATGGAACAGTTTCTATCCTTAAGGAAAACAACATGTATAGAATAAATAAAAAATAAATACATGGTAGTTTGGGAAGGAAAGGTGAAGTGACATTGGATGAGTTGTGGGTAAGCTATAAGCTGCACTGTGGGTGGGAGTACCCATCTCAGTGAGATCACAGCTCCATCAAAGTTTCAAAGTCATTAAGAGTAGCAAACTTACTAGAATGGATCCACCAGAGTTGGTCTACTAATAATTCCTTGTATTTGCTGCCATCATGGAACTTTGCAAACAGATGTGATTTTCCAAGAAATTAACATAAGCATGTTTGCATTGAGCTTTATTCTTTTCAAAGGATTTTTATATATCTTGCTTCATTTGACCCTTAAAATCTGGAAGATAGGCAGGGAATCTCCATTTTAGCAAAAGGTCCAGAAAGTTTAAGGGTTTTACTCAAACAAGGTCACATAGGTATTGACAGAAACATGGCCAGTTCCAAGGTCTCCTGGTTCACAGTCCAGAATGCTTTCTACTACCCAAGTCTTCATTCCAGAGAACAGTGGTCAGCAGGAAACTTGCTTGTTTTGTCAAGAGAGTAGCAAGAACCTTTTTTTGTAAATGTAGCCCTGTCCTGAATGCAATAAACACTCCTTTTTGAAAAATAGCAAACATTTTAATTAGTAAAGATGCTCAGGAACCTCATCTGGAAACCCTTAACAGATTCATGAGAAATATGAAAGGCATCTACTTTTCTCTTTTTACTCTTGAAATTTCTTTTATAAAATAATACTGACTCTGGGGTCATTTGTAGTTATATTATTGCCAAAGACAGTGGCAAAGTAAAAGGCTCTTAAAGATGCTGAGGAGTTCACTGAGGATAGTGAGGGGGATATGGGAAGAATGCCACAAGCAAAAACTTTGGGGGGTCTGTGAACTGGTCCAACCACTCCAAATATCCATTTGAAATTAGAAAAGGGGCTAAATTGTTATACTTTGATCCTATGATTCCACTATTGGATGTATGCCCCATGAAAGTCAAAGACTTTCAGGTCCAATAAATGCCCAATAGTCACAGCAGCACTCTCTAGCAGCATAGAACTGGAAACAAAGTGGGCACCCATTGGCTGGCAATTGGTTTAAAAAACTAGTCTATGACAGATGGGATATGATTATGTTATAATGAATGATGAATATAAGGATTCAGAATAACATAGGAAGGTTTGTTTGAATTAAAATACAGAAATAAAGAGAAATAAAAGAAATAATACATACAAAGCCTACAACAACGCAAATAAAAAGATTACCAAAAGGAAGTCAAGTCAAGAAGCATTTATTGAATGTCTACTATGTGCCAGACACTGTGCTAAGTACTGGGAACAAAGAAAGGTAAGATTCAGTCCCTGGTCTCAAGGAACTCACAGTCTGATGGAAGGGACAATATGCTAACAGCTATTTACAAATAAAATACATACAGGATAAACTAGAGATAACCTCAGAGGTAATACAGGACCTGGAACTGTATATAATTACCCTGTAATAATTAAGGAGGACCAGGATAGGCTGAGACTTGAAGGAGGGAAGCCTGGAGGTGGTGATGAGAAAGGGAGCATTCCAGGCATGGGGGACAACCAGGGACAATGCCTAGAACTGAGAGATGGAATGTCTTGTGCCAAACAGCAGCAGCAACAACAAAGAAAACAATAGGGAGGTAGTGGGGTGATTAGTAAGGTGGAAGAAGACTGGCAAGATAAGGGGAGCAGGGTGATGAGTAAGGTGGAAGAAGACTGGCAAGGTGAGAAGGGGAGCAGGGTGATGAGTAAGGTGGGAGAAGACTGGCAAGGTAAGAAGGGGTATGGGGTGATTGGTAAGGTGGGAGAAGACTGGCAAGGTAAGAAGGGGTGTGGGGTGATTAGTAAGGTGGGAGAAGACTGGCAAGGTGAGAAGGGGAGCAGGGTGATTAGTAAGGTGGAAGAAGACTGGCAAGGTGAGAAGGGGAGCAGGGTGACGAGTAAGGTGGGAGAAGACTGGCAAGGTAAGAAGGGGAGTGGGGTGATGAGTGAGGTGGAAGAAGACTGGCAAGGTAAGAAGGGGAGTGGGGTGATGAGTGAGGTGGAAGAAGACTGGCAAGGTAAGAAGGGGCCAGATTATGAATAGGTTTAAACATCAAAAAGAGGATTTTATATCTGGTCCTGGAGGTAATAGGGAGCCACAAAGTGGAAGTGGGAGGTACCCACATGAATGCAGGCTCAGGAGATGTGACCAGGGACATGACAAGAAGGGCATCTCTCTACCTCTCCAATGGGCAGGCTCAGGCAGGGGCTCATGGAGGCATTGAGGCAGAATGGCATTTCTCCTTTTCCCTGGTAGATAGACCAGCAAAGGAAAATAGTGACAGAATGATAGAAAAACCAACAATGGTCCCAGAGAATACGTATGAAACAAACCCTTATTTCTATACTCCTCATGGCACAGAGGTGGGGACATCATCTGATACAATCACTGCATTGGACACTTTCGTTAATTATTTTTCTGCATACAGGGAAATGTTCAATGTAGGTGGGGTGAGTATTTCCAGAAATCTTTATGATGTCCAATTAAAAGTCAAGTATTTGCCTATACATACAGGTTACATTTCCTAGATAGGATGAAGCTATATTCAAAGAGGCAAAATGATTCCATTGCTTGATGGAAATTATTCCCAGTACCCCTTATAATAATGACCTTACGTGGTTCCTCCCATTGGTTCTAATTCTTCTTTACAACATGACTAATGTGAAAATGTGTTTAATATGAATGTATATATGTAGAGTATCAGATTGCATACCATCTTGGGTGGGGGAGGGGAGGGAGGGGCAGAAAATTTGGAACTCAAAATCTTATGGAAACTAAAAATAAATAAATAAAATTTTTGAAAGTGACCTTACAGAGAGCAGAATGCTACTTACCATACATCTCTAGTCACCATATTGTTCTGTCTACGTTTGGAGCTTCATGATTCGATACAGGTTTGTGCCACATGTTAAAGTAGCAATGATTTTTTAACAGCTGCTTTCCATCTGGGAGGATAAATGTTAAGTGGGAGCTTGTTAAACATGAAATACATTAAAAATCAAATGTGGCATGAGAAGGGTCTGTAAGAGTACTGCACAATATGGCTAAGTCTCCATTGCTGCTGGAGAGAACAAAATGGTGTCCAAATTATGAAAAGGTGAAGATGCCATGTTCCCTCAGTGATCCTGGCATTTTAGTCCTTCCTCCTGGGCAGACTAAAGCACCTAAGACAGAGCATGATTAACCCATTGGATTCTGAGGCCCAAGAGTTGGCATGGCCAGCAATATTAGAAACAGGAACGTGATATCGCATGTGGCCCTAGAGTCAAAGTCTTATTCTTTGTTTGTACTGGATTCAGATTAGGAGATATTCTTATTTCGACATCATCATCATCCTTCCAGTCTCCCAGTTTTATGACCTTAGAGTCACCCTCAACTCATCACTCTCCCTCACCACGACTTTCCCCAGACAATGAGTCATCAATCCTATCAATTCTACCTCCACAATATGGGATAACTAGGGTGGGACAACAGAAACTTTGCCCCAGGGTGCCTAATGTATAGAGTGTTAACAACACTTTTAGTCCTTAAATTCACTAGGGCAAAGTCTTCTCTTCTCTGTCCCAACCAATCCTGGTAACAACTTTTTGCCAGTTTGTTGGAGTCCCTGATTTTCCCCTAAGTGGATCACCATCCCATGTACTCCATACCTGTGGTATTTACCCTAAACAGAGGTCTGTTTGTGAGAGGAAAGAAAGGGACAGATGTGACCCACATGGGTCTGGCTAACAGTACCTTACATTCTCTTTGACGACATATGGACAAACCACAGCCATTACATTTGGCTCCCTCTGCACAGCACCAAATAAAGGTTTAATGAACCAAGAATGAGAAAGCTGTTCATGAAGTCTGGACATCTTTGTTTTTCTCTTTCACTGTGAGCAGCACATTTAGGGTTTCCCAACCTCTGAATGTTAGTCTTGGCTCTCTTTCCTGATCATTCAGCTCCTGATGATTTCCATCAGCCAGACCAGCAGGCTCATCTTAAAAGCAGGATAGTGCATCCTAGAAGCAGGGCTGAGAAGCAGCAACCATTCCACTGTTGAGCTTTAGGATAGAACTCAGTTCAGCTGAATGCCCCTCCCATTGTGTAAATAAAAGGCACACACTATGACAAGGCATAAAAAAACCTGACCAGTAGGCAGAGAAGGCCTATATGATAGGACTTGAAAGGCTGCTAACCAGGGCCTGTTGCTCCCAAAATGCCTGTTATTCCACCATTATAATTTCATACTTTTGAAATGATGAAGGTCTGTTTTCAAGAATTCCATGTTAAATCATAAATTCCCATTAGGTAGAGATTCCATCTTAACCCCAGCTAGCAGAGAGCTTAGATGAAAACATTTCAGCAAAGATTAACCACAATGGGATTTGGATGGGCCCTGGGATAGGGGGAAGGATGGGAAGAATTAGAGGTGGTGGGCAGAAGGGAGGAAAGAGAAACTGTCAATGCAGGTAGAAAGTTACCAAAGAGAAAAATTTCCACAATTTTGCACAACTTTTTGCTCAGGATTGGATCTCTGTCTCACAGTTTTTCAACATCCTCACCCACATTCCTTCCTTCCTTCATATCACAGAGGAGGCATCGTTAATTCTCCTTAACTTTTTCCCCAAACCCATTCCTCTTCTGAAATTCCCTATTTCAACATTATCATCCTTCCAGTCTCCCAGTTTTATGACCTTGGAACTGTTTTCAACTCTTCACTCTTCCTCACCACCCCTTTCCCCAGCCAATCAAATTTTATCAATTCTACCTCCACAATATTGCTTATATCTTCCTCTCCTCTCAGCTCAAAAAGCCACAATTCTAGTTCAGGTCTTCACCACCTCTTACTGAACTATGTCTATGGCCTCCTCATTTGTCTCCATCCTTCTTGCCCAAAAACATACTCAGCTCTCCCAAATTCTAACAAAGCCTTCCTTTGATACCATCATCCCATCCAGTTACCATGGCACCTCTTCCTTTTCTGCTAAATTTTTTGAAATAGTTTTTACCTCTATGTCTTCACCACACACCCTTCCTCAGATCTGGTTTCTGCCCTGACCATTCTACAAAAATTTTTCTCTAGAGGCCACCAAAAACTTCCTAATTCCAAGTCCTAATGATATTTTTCAAGTCTCCTAGAACATCTCTGGAGCATTTGAAATTGTTGAGCACTCCCACTTATTTAATTCTCTCTTCTCCTTCCCAGGGAGGCTGCATGGCACAAAGGAAAGAACACTGATTCTGGAATCAAAGGAACTAGGTTCAAGACTCGCCTCTAATATTCTCTCTCTCCCTCTCTCTCTCCCTCTCTCTCTCTCTCCCTTTGTCTCTCTCTGTTTCTGCTCTCTGTGTCTCTGTCTCTCTTTCACTCTCTCCATCCTCCTGCCCCTCTGTCTCCCTAGTTTCTCCTTTGGCAATATCATACACCCAACTCTACAAATACAACCTCTATGTAGATTACTACCAAATGTATATGTACAATTCTGGTTTGTCTTCTGAGTTTCAGAACCATAGCTCCAATTGCTGATAGGCCATCTCCATTTGGATATCCCAGTGGCATTTTGAATTTGAGGTATTACGCACCTATCCTGGGATCACAGTATCTTTGGCCCAAAGCTGTAGCAGCTAATTTTGACTTCACTGTCTCCATTTCTGGCATCACCATTAACCTTTTGTTTTATGTTAAGAACTTTAGGGCTCACTGTTCTTTCCTATACTTCACCTGTTATATCCAATAAGTTAATTCCAATTCCTATCTATCCCCTCCCTTCTAGTCCCACAATCACATATGATCCCACGGTACAGGTCTTCATTACAATCCACCAGGATTAGCTCAATATCCTCCTAATAAGTCTTCAGTCCTTCTTTTCTTTCCTGTCTTAATCTAGCCTATATACCACAGCCAGAATAATTTTTCTTGTACATCAGTGTAGTCATGTCACTCCTTTGCTCATAATCTTTAGGGGGTCCTGATTAAAGTTCTTCCTCCTTCGCTTGTCATTCTTGCTTGAGAATTTGGTGCTACTCAACCTTTCTTGTCTAATCTTATGATATTCAATTGTACACACTTTGTGATCCAGGCAAATGGGACTGTTGTCAATGTTGCCCTCCACTCTTACTCCACCCACCAAAGGCCCTGCATGTTTCAATTTCTGTGCCTTTGCTCACATTATTTCCTATGGAAACTGGAAGAATACTTGTGGTAAGAAGTATATAGGATCATAGATTTAGAGGCGAAAGGGATCTTGGCCACCATCTAGTCCAATTCCCTCATTTTATGGATGTGGAAAGTGAGACCCAAAGATTAATTGGCCCAAGGTCACTAAGGTAATAAGCCTCAGAAGCAAGATTGGAACTCAGAGGCTTCTGATGCCAGAGCCAGTGATCTTCTCTGTAGCACACTGCTTCCTGTATACTCAGACAGTTCAGTGAACTTGTGTTCTCCAAGATGTGGGTAGTCCCTCCATTGATACAAGTTCACAACTCATCCATGCCTTCTCAATGCATATAATTCCCACCCATGTCCTTCCATGAGCTCTTCACAGGTGGTCTACCCAATGTGTTGGAGCCTTCCTTTAGACTTCTTGACATCATATGAGTATCAACACAGCTATCTATCTCTTATCTCCTACTTTTATCACATTGCTCAACTTTCATCAAGGTTGTGCCCATCTACCATGAGTGTCTCCCAAGGCTCCATCCTAAGCCCTCTTCTCCTCTCCCTCTATACTATTTCCTTTGGTGATTTCTTCAATCCCCATGGATTTAATTATCATCCCTAGACTAACGATTCTCAGATTCATTTGCCTAGCCCTAACCTTACTCCTGACCTCCAGTCTCAAATTTCTAATTAGATATCTTGAACTAGAAATTTTGTAGACATCCTAAACTCAACTTCTCACTCTTGCCCTCCATATACAATCTATTGCCAAGTCCTGTTGATTCTGTCTTCATAACACCTCTTACAAATGCCCCCTTCTCTTATCTGACATTGCCACCACTTTAATGGAGGCTCTCACCACCTCACACTTGAGCTGTCACAACATCCCACTGATTGGTCTTCTTGCCTCAGTTCTCTCCCCAATCTAATCCATCCTCCATGCATGTATCAACGTGATCTTCCTATATAGCTGGTCTGACATATCACCCCCATTCGCCATTCGACACTCCCTATCACCTTCAGTATTAAACATAAAATCCAATGTTTTGCTCTTAACTCCCTTCATAACCTGGCCCCTTCACATCTTGTCAATTCTCTTACACCTTCCTTCCTTCCACATACTTTGTGATCCAGAGACACAATTATTCCTCTCACATGACACCACATCTCAGAACTCTGGGAATTTTCCTTGGCTGTCCTCCATGCCTAGAATGCTCTCCCTTCTTGTCTCTGCCTCCTGGCTTTCTTGGTTTCCTTCTAGCCCCACCTAAAATCCCTCCTTTTACAAGAGGCCTTTCCCAATCCCCCTTAATTCTAGTGCCTTCCCTTTTTTTGATTATCTCTAATTTATCCTGTTTATATCTTATTTGTAAATAGTTGCTTTCATATTGTCTTCCCTGTTAGATTGTGAGCCCCTTGGGGGCAGAGGCTATCTGTTTTGGTAATTAAGGTGGGACTTTTTTTACTGTTTTAGAATGCTAAATTAATTGTCTTTGATTTAGTCTTGCTAGGTGCAAAGCTCTAGGCACACACTCTTTTGCCAACTAGGTGCTAAATCCCAGGTCCACACCCCTTTGCTGATTAGGTGTGAATCCTTCAGGCCCTCACAAGGGTATATGAGATTCAAGGTTGGCCTTTGACTTTTGGGACTCTCAGTCACTAGAAGAGTGGTGTGGGACTGTGGGCAGCTGCTTTAAGAGCCCCCTGGCTTGTCAACCCAGATGTTGATGCTTTCCTGGTAACTATGAATTGTGATTTGGTCTGTTTATATTGTGTATATTTGTAATTTGTTTGTACTTGTTCTGAAGTTCAGGTTGCTAGCTTTTCCTCCTGAACTAAGTGAATGATGTTTGTATGTTGGATTATAGTAAGATTGTTAACCCCTTAATGTTACTTTCCTTACTAAAGCAAATCAAAAGAACCTGTGTTAGCAGCCTTCCATGTGCTGGTTGTGGTTGGTTTTACACAGCCACAGTAGCTGCTAGCAAGATTGTTGCTACACTATCTTTTGCCTTTCTTTGTGTCTCCAGTGTTTGTCACAGGGCCTCATATAGAGTAGGAGCTTAATAAATGCTTATTGACTGATTGATTCAATGAACTTACTTTCTACCATACCATATAAATATTTAAATACGTAGATGATAATTTGGAAAGAAAAGGAGCACTTAGGGGATCAGGAAACACTTCCCACATGAGGTGGCATATGAAATGAGTCTTCAAAGAAGTCTGGGATTCTATAAGATTAAAAGAGAGGGCATTCCAGGCATGAGGCACAGCTTGTGCAAAGGAACAGAGGCAAGAGATACCATGTTAAGTTCAACAATTAGGGAATAAATAAACAAGCCAGGAAACAAATAGCAGAGTCTAGATTTGAAACCAGGTCCTCTGACTTCAGATCCAATACTCTTTCCTTCATTATTCTCTCTTTCCCAATAGTCAGGCAGGAAAGCAAGCAATAAGCATTTTTTGTTGTTAGTCATTTTCAATTGTGTCCAACTCTTCACGATTCTACTTGGGTTTTCTTGACAAAGATACTGGAGTGGTTTGCCATTTCTTTCTTCAGAAAAAAAACATTTATCAAGTGTTTACTAGTGTAAGTACTGGTAATCTAAATACAGGAAAAAGCTAGTCCCTAACCTGGAGGAGTTAACATTCTAGTGGGAGGAAGACAACATAGAAAAGGGATCTGAAAAGCTGGAAGAAGGGAAGAGGAAAGACCAAAAATTCAGAAGCAGAACCAGGAGGGGAATGAAGTTCAGCCAGATATTATTAAATGAGATAATATTTGTAAAGCGCTTTAGCACAATGACCAGTAGCTAGTTGGCACTTGATAAATACCTGTTCCGTTCCCCTTCTTCCTTCCCTAAAATAGAGCCCCTGGGAGGACCTTGGCAGTGGGGGAAAAAGGCCAGCATGGTGGCAACATCTAGAAAGTTATCCTCTGTCATTACTATACTGACATCAAATCCATGATTCTTTTCTACGTATGAAGCTTCTCACAGGAAAGCCAAGGCAACATTCAAAGCTTTTCTTTGAAGACCACCCATCAAGAATTGAATCACAGAATTTCAGAGTTAAAAGGAACTTTGATTGCCATTCAGGAAAAAAATCTTCCCTACAATATACTCAACAAGTGGCCATCCAGCCTTTGTTTGAAGCCCTCCATTGATGGGGCACCTTCTATCATACAAGGATATCCACTCAACTTTTTAGAAATATTAGAAAGTGCATTTGGAGCCTTGTATCTATGTTAACCTTCATCCTTCAATGTTAGTAGGTCATCAATGGAAATATCTCCTCCACCCATATAGGCTGAAGTCCTTCTATAACTTAGTGCCTGGTCTTGGTGCATAGTGGTAACTGAGAATTTCCCTTAAGCAACTGCTTCCAAAAGTTGCTTCTGTTCAGCAGAATGTCCATAGGCCTGTTTTCACTTGAACTTGAAAGTCGGGCAAGCTCAACCATCTGCAGGCCTCTTGTCAGAATGAGAGGGGTACATGGCAAATGCCATAATCCATTATTTACTTGGGAAACCAGAATTCTCTCTTCAGTCTTGTATGTCATGTTCTCCAAGAAAGACTTTACAAGAAGTGAACATAACTGTAACACTCCAAAAGGAAATGTTCTTGTGTTTCTCATCCCCCAAAACAGTGTATTAAAGCAGCTGGACATTTTATTAGTGGTAATTCAATAGGAGGTAGTCATGAAAATGACTTTCATCCACTAAGCAGCCTTGTTGGAAAAGTGCTTTTCAATTGGCTAATAAAATGCAATCCTGTATTCAGAAATCCTTCTGTTGACATATGCTGGGCTTGAAATGAAGGCTCAGACAGTTCCTTAACCACCTAATGATAACTGCTAGTTGGTTCATGAGGCATATTTTTCCTTTAGTCTAACATGAAAGACTCTTGCCCAATGTTTCTGCAAATGGAACTGGCCCATCCCTCTGATTTCAATTGCATAACTCGTTGCGTCTGTTCATGGTTATTACACATGGCAATGGCCCATCTGGTTTACTTTTGCCACTTAATTAGGCTTATTGAAAACACTAGCTATTAATAATTTTACCCAGAAAAGGGGGGGAAGTATTTCCTCCTTAAAATCAAAAGCAACACTATGTGAATTTGTCTTCTATCTGGGTAATCATAGCATTTAATGTTTTCAGCCTAAAATATATTTTCATGACAAAGGAAGAGTTCTGTGGGTCAGTATAGCAGGACTCAAAGTATGAAAAGAGGAGGGATTGGGGGAGAGAGTTAGTGGTAATGCTATGATATAATTGACACTCAAATATACATGAATCATTATGACAATGAGGTGTCATCAACAATAAAGCACCTGATTTGGAGTCAACATTGCATTGAGATAGGTGAGTTGAAAAGTCTTCATATCTATACATCTGATGAGGCACTTTAGTGTGAATTGGCATGTGAGAAGAAATATATTAAAAAGTTCAGAGGCATAAAAACCCTGGCTCTGTCTGAAAGGCAGAAAAATATGTCAAATAGCCTAAAGGCAAGATACTGCCTTCAGGCTGGATCATTCTAAAACTGTAACACATTCTCCAGAGAGATAACAGGAAGCTGACAACTGCAGAGACAAGAGCCCAGTGGTGGAACACCAAAGAGAAAGAAAAAGAAAAGCAGTGGATATGGGCCAGACACAGAGAGAGATCAACGCTGTACAGACCTAGGAAGGAACTAGAGCAGTGAACTGTAGTACCAAGAAGAGGCCAGAATCAAGGGGCAATGAGAGACAGACTTGAGGTGAGTTGTGTGGACTAAGTAGATGGAAGGTAGAGAAGAGGAAATTCAATTCTCTAGTAATCCTGAATCCTTTCTTCATAATGTGGAAAGTGTGCTAATTTTGTAGTCAATAGATCTAGGTTTGAATTCAGGCTCTACAAATTACTACCTATGTGACATTAGGCAGGCCACTTAATCTCTTTAGGTCTCAGTTTCCTCTTCTTTGAAATGTGGGTGTTGGACTAAGATTCCTTCTAGCCATAAAGTCATGCTTCTATGATCCTATAGCCACAGGATAGCATGATAAGGTGGGTTACTGTATAGGTTCCTGGAGGGTTAAATATGATTCATCAGAGAGGAAGATTGCTTGACATCCAACAAAACAGGGAGAATATTTTTTGTAGCTGCTTACCAACTAGAGTACATGCTCTCTCTGTATTCTTCTATTGTATTAAATAAAAGCAATTTTGTTTCATGCCCTTGTTAACCTTTGTGCTTGACAGGAGAGTTGATGACCTTTTCTGAGGAAAGCAAAATGAGGTAGAAGTCTCTAGTTTCCATTTATTGGAACAAGAAATTGGCCAAGAGATTTAGAAAATGCCTCCCCAGAAAAATGGACCAAAGTCTACGTGTCAGGAGAAAAAAGAAGAGGGACTTACCCAACTCTTCTTAGGGCATGTCTGCTACACAAATTGTCAATCAGAAAGGGAGGAAAGAATGGTAAATACTGATGACAGGGAATGGGCAAAGGGAAGAGAAGAGGGGCAACAGAGAGGAAGCAGATTGTCATTTATACAAGTATAAGGCAAATTCTTTTTTTGTCACCTTCTTACTTGTAATGAAGGGAATGAAGACAAAAATAGGGAAAAATACAAAAGGACAAGATAGAGAGAAATATAATTCACAGTCATAATGATGAATGCGATGACAAACTAATCCATAAAATGGAAGAGGATAGCAAAATGATTGGAAAGCAAAATCCAACAATTCATCATTTATAAGAAATACGCTTGAAATATAAAAATCCACAAAGAGTTAAAATGAAGGGCTAAAGCATAATCAATTATGCTTCAGGTGAACTCAAAAGAAGCAAAAGTAGAAACATCATTTCAGACAAGACTACAGTAAAAAGAAAAATGATATAAAGAAATAAGCAGGAAGTTACACTATGCTTAAAGTTACCATAGATAATGAATTAATATCAATACTATATATATATAGAGATATATAGATATATACACATATATTTTCATTAAATAGCTTACCATATAACTATTTAAAGCAAAAATTTATTGAATTACAGAAAGACATAGATAGTGAAACTCTCATAACGGGAAATGTTACCCCTTTCATAACTGGACAAATCTAACAAAAAGATGAAAAAGTAGAAGTTAAAGACTTGAATAAAACTTTAGAAAAATCAGGAATGATGGATCTCTAGTGATTACTGAATAGGAACAGAAAGAAGTTTACATACCACTCAGCCATGTACGGCACCTATGCAGAAATTGAACGAGTAAAAGGTTAGAAAAGCATCACAGACAAATGCAGAAAAGCAGAAATGCTAAATGCACCCTTTACTGATCACAAGGCAATAAAATTATGTCAAATAAAGGACATTTGGAGAAAGAATTGAAAATTAATTGGAAACTAAAAAAACTTAATCCTAAAGAATTGGTGGGTCAAAGGACAAAGCAAAGAAACAATATATAACTTTACCAAAGAGAATGAAAATGAGACAACATACCAAAATTTATGTAACTTCATTAAAGTAGTCCTTAAACAAAAATTTCTATCTTTAAAAAATGTTTATGAACAAGAGAGAAAAAGAACAAATTACTGAATTGAGCATACAGCTAAAGAAACTAGAAAAGCAATAAATAAACAACAACTAAACACCAAAGTAGAAACTTGATCCTCATTCACAGAAGAGGAGCTAGTTAAAAAAAAAAACAGAGATGAATGGTTAGTAGTATAACTAAAAAGAAAAGATTAAATGATTCATAAGGCAAATGAAAAAAAGGAGTTTACTTCTGTTGAAAAAAAATAAAAAAACACTATCAGAAACTATTTTGCCCAATTACACGCTAAGAAAACAGATGACAGGTGAAATGGATTCATACTTACAAAACATAAAATACCCAATTAACAATTAAAGAAATAAATTATTTAAATAACCCTACAACAGGAAAATAAATTGAAGAAGCCGTAAATGAACTCCAAAATTAAAAAAAAAAAACTTCAGGACCAAATGGATTTATAATTAAATTCTATCAGACCTTTGAAGAACAACTAATTCCAGTATTACACAAAGTATTTGAAAAAAAAGAAAAGAAAAATAAGGAACACTTCCAAACTCTTTCTATAATATAAATATATTAGTGATACATAAACCCAGGAGAGACAAAGCTGAAAAAGAAATTTATGTACCACTATCCCTAATGAATATCAATGCAAAAAATTAAATAAAATGTTAGAAAAGAGAATACAACATATTTAAAAAGATTATATACTATGACTGTTGGATTTATACCAGGAACACAGGGTTGGCTCAGTATGAGATGATATTTTTATCAGAATATGATGATAATATAATATTATTATCGTAACATGACTAGAAAGCACAGTGATAGGTGGACTTTTCCTTAACATGGTAACTAGTATCTATCTAAAATCTAGAAAAATTATTATACGTAAAGGAGAAACATTAGAAGCCTCTCTATTAAGACAGATGTAAAGCATGGATGCCTTTTATAACTACTACTATTTAACATTGTATGAGATGTGCTAGTTATAATAATAAGACAAGATAGAATAAACACGGGCAAAGAAAAAATGAAACTATTGCTTTTTGCAGATAATATGATGTTCTATTTTTAAAACCCTAAAGAAACAACTAAAAGATTAATTGAAGTAATTTAAATTTTTTTCAGTTGTAAGATATAAACTAAATCCATCCATCATCAGCATTTCTTTATAATATCAATAAAACCTACATAGTACATAGAGTACCAGACTTAAAGTCAGGAGACCTGAATTCAAATCCTGCCACAGATACTAACTGTATGACACTGAGCAAGTCATTTAACATTCCTTTGCCTCAGTTTCTCATCTGTATAATGGGGATAATAGTACCTCCTTCCTAGAGTTGTTGTGAGGCTAAAATGATATAACATATGTACAGAGCTTTGCACACCTTGAAGGGATATATAAAAGTTGGCTGTTATCGTTGTTTTTGGTAGTGGTGGTGGTGGTGGTGGTGGTGGTGGCAGCAGGAGTAGCGGTACTAGTATAACCTAGCAGGAAGAGATAACTACAGAAATACTTTGGCTCTAACAAAGCACACCATGGTCACTAAGATTTCAACTACAAAATGCTCTTTGCTGAAATAAAGATAGACCTAAATAACCAGAGAAATATTAATTGCTTATGGTAGGCTATGCCAATATATTTAAAATGACAATACTAAATAAATTAATTTGCTTATTCAATGACATGCCAATTACCAAAGGATTATATTATAAAGCTAGAAGGGGGAAGAATAGGTCAAAAATCTCAAGGAGAATAATGAAAAAAAAGTGCAAAAGAAGGGAGTCAAATACTACCAGATTTCAAAATACGTATACAGCAAAGTTGTGATCATCAGTACGATTCCATACTGGTTAAGAAATAGATAGGTCCATCAGTTTAGGTTAGGTACATAACATACTTTGTTGCTGTTGTTCAATCATTTTTCAGTTCTGTCCAGCACTTCATGACCCCCTTTGGGGTCCTCTTAGCAAAGATACTAGAGTGGTTTGCCATTTCCCTCTCCAGCTCATTGTACAGATGAGGAAACTGAGGTAAACAGGGTGAAGTGACTTGCCCAGGGTCACATAGATATTAAGTGTCTAAGGCCAGATTTGAACTCATGAAGATGAGTTTTCCTGATTTCAGGCCCCGCACTCGATCCACTGTGCCACCTAGCTGCCCAACATAACATACAGAAGCAAACAAATCTAGTAGCCTAGTGTACCATAAATCCAAAGACCCCAGTTAATGGTGTAAGGACACACCAATAAAAACTGCTGGGAAAACTGGAGAGCGGCCTGGAATTAATTAGGGATAGACTAGCATTTCACTTCATTTACCAAGATAACCAACAAATGGATATTGGACTCAGATGTAAAGGGTCATATTAACAGTAAATGAGAGGAGCAAAGAAGGAATTATCCTTTGGACCAAGGAATAGGCCAAGAATTCATGACCAGACAAGGGATAGAGAGGATCACAAAACGTAAAATAAAATATAAAAATATAAAATAAAAAAATAAAATTTTCATGATATAAAATTTAAAATATAGATTACTGGTGAAAAGATAGTAATGGGCAGTTTCCAAAGGAAGAAATCTCCCTGTTGCTCCCAACATTATACTATCATAGTGGACAGAGCATCGAAATTGGTGGTAGAAATCAAGCCCAGGTCTTCCTGACTTGAAGTCTCACTAGCTGTGTGTCATGGGGTAAGCCACTTAACCTCTCTGAGGTTTTCTCATCTATACAGTTTCCTCACCTGTAAAAAGAAAATAATAGTACCTACCTCCACAGCTGTTACAAAAAGATAATGAATATTATATATAATACATAATATTATATTTATATATTATATATTTATATTTACATATCATTTATATTTATATACTATAATATATATTATATTGAAAATTAATTATATATATATGTATATATATATATGTGTGTGTCTGTGTGTGTGTGTGTGTGTGAAGCACTTTGCCCATATAAAGATCAGCTTTGGTTGTCTGTGTATGTACAGTAATCCCTGCCCCAGATCCCATGGAATATAAGAATGTCTCCATAGACAAAGCATTGGTCAAGCAGTTTGGAGATCTAAGTTTTAATCCCCATGGACACTAACTCACTGTGTGATCTTAGATAATTCCTTTCACTGTTGGTCTCTCAGCTTCCCCAGCTGTTGTGTGAATGGTTTGGACTAAATGATTGCTGGGTTAGTCCTATGACTTTAGTAAGGAGATAGAGGCAGCTAGGTGGTGCAGTGGATAGAGCCGAACTTGGAGTCAGAAAGATGTGCATTTGAATCCTCTCTCAGAAAACTAACTAGCTGTGTGACCCTGGGCAAGTCATTTGACCTCAGCCTCAGTTTCCTCATCTGTAAAATAAGGAAGTTAAACTCTATGACCCTATGAGTTATCTTTGAGCAGGCTTTGTGTATGTGTCTGACCTTTTGGATAGTACATGAGAATAGGGTCCCAGGGTACTTTGCCCAAACCCCTTGTTTCCAAACCTACCCTCAACCAGCTTTGGAGAAGGATATCCTGAGAAAAGAAATCCAAGGCAGAAAGGGAGAGGAGGCTATTGGCCAGGGAGGGCTAAGAGAACATGCAGTTGAGTCAGGGAATAGTTTAGTTCAGTTGTTTTTCAGTCCTGTCTGACTATTTGTGACCCCATTTTGGGGTTTTCTTGGCAAAGATACTAGAGTGGCTTGCCATCTCCTTCTCCAGCTCATTTTACAGATGAGAAAACTGAGGCAAACAGGATTAAGTGACTTGCCCAGGGACACACAGCTAATAAATGTCTGAGGCTAGATTTGAACTCAGGAAGAGGAGATTTCCTAACCCCAAGCCCAGCAATCTATACACTATGGTGCCACATAGCTGCCCCCAAAGAGGGAGTTCTTGAACTTAGCCCTGAAAGAAGATGTAAGAAGGAATTGTGTTATAAGAATAGGGAAGCAAACCTGTCCAGAGACAATAAATAACATATCCCATAGCATGGGACAGATAGTAATACAGTTTAGCTAAGAAAGAGAGACAGAGAGACAAAGAGAGAAGGAAGGAAGGAAGGAAGGAAGGAAGGAAGGAAGAAAGAAAGAAAGAAAGAAAGAAAGAAAGAAAGAAAGAAAGAAAGAAAGAAAGAAAGAAAGAAAGGAAGGAAGGAAGAAAGAAAAAGAAAAAGAAAAATACTCCAACTGTGGGTTGGAGTCAGGTTGTGGATGGCCTGAAAAGCCAAAGAGAGGATTTTTTTCAATCCTAAAGGCAATAGGGAGCCACTGAAGTTTCTTGAGGAAGGGAGTGACACAGTCAGACCTGCTCATTAGGAAAATTATTTTGGCAACTATGTGAAGAATGAATTTTAAAAGGGGAGAAACTGCTTCCCATTTAGAGGCTATTCTAACAGTTCAGGTGAGAGCTGACAATGACTTAAAGTAGGGACGTATGAGTAGAAAGAAGGAAGCAAAGGTAAGTGTTGATGTGGAAGTAGCTGCTACAAGGCTTGGTACTCAGCTGAATTGAGAGCAGAAAGGAAGAGTTATTGATAACTCTGAGTTTGTGAACCGTGTGTCTGGGAGAATGGTAATGTCATCAACAGAAACAGGGAAGCTGGAAAGAGCACCCCACCCCCACCCCCACCCCCCACCAAAGAACAAACAAACAAACCTGGCTTTGTTTTTCTTCCTATCCTTCAGCATCCTTAACATGTCCTGAACTTGACCATTCCTGACATGGTTCTTACAGAACCACTCTACTCTTTTGTATTGACCCCAGTTACCTTTGCCTCCATCCTCTGTGAATTTCCTTTAAAATCAAAATGGATCAGTGAGGTCTCTGCATACTCGTGTGGATCTATTTTGACAATCCACTTTCTTTTTTTTAAATTTGTTTAGTATTTTGTTTTTCTCCAGTCACATGCAAAAACAATTTATAACATTCATTTTTAAAATTTTGAGTTCCAAATTCTCCCTCTTCTTCCCTCTCCAGTCTCCTGTGCTCCATTGAAAAGGCGAGCGATTTGATACAGGTTATACATGTGTAGTCATGCAAAACATTTCCATAACAGTCCTGTTGTGAAAGAAAACATAGACCAAAAAGAAAAACTCAAGAAAAATAAAGAAAGCAAATAAAGTATGCTTCAATCTATATTCACACACTATCAATTCTTTCTCTGGGATGGATAGCACTTTTCATCATGAGTCCTTTGGAGTTGTCTTGGATCATTGTATTAGACAGCTCCACTTTCATCTAAGTAACAGACTTATGTCCCCTAGACCATCATGAAAAGAACTCTTGTTAACCAAAGGACCATCCTTCTGGTATCTGTCTAGACAAGCAATCTCCAAATTTGTCAATAATAGACCAAATGATCAGAAATCCACCTTGCTACACATGCATTTAATTATATTATTAATTATATTCAGCTGCAAATACAATTACTAATTGGTCCTAGCCCACCAGACTAAGCCTTGGAGGCAGTAAGTTACCCAATATAGCATCAGACAACTGGTTATATCCTACTGGCTTACTTGTTCATGAGTACTGGCTGATTAGGTTAAAAAAATTTTTTTAATCTCCTTGAGCTGTTCCTGAAGGTCAGGTTATATTTTGCCCATAGGCCCCGTGTTGGGCACCAGAGGGTCTAGACTATGGCTCAATAAATAATTTCAGGCCATGCTTGGATCTTCCTCCCTTCTCCTTTCACCCTTTGTTAACTTAGAAGAATGGTCTCATTCTAAGGGCATAATGTGGATCAGTTTGTAAATGGCAGAGGCTAGAGGGAGCTGGGGTTGGGGGAGAGAGGAAAGGGTCTCAGGAAAAGAAAAATCCCCAATGGGAGAGCTCAGCCACATTGTTGAGGGAACCCTAGCCATCCAAGGAGAACTCACATTCCCTGCTCTCCATTTCTTACCCAAAGGAGAAAAGACAGAATGCTCAACATTTTCCCTCTCTTAATCTGAGGAACTCCATGGTACTCTGAGTGAATTTTGGGAGTAATGTTACTGTAGCCATTATAATAAATGCTCATTTAGAGTGTCAGGGGAAAAATGTCGGGAGAGTAAGGGCAATGCAAGTATGTACTAGGCACTACAAATCATTTTCCCTTCCTGAAAAAGAAAGGCTTGACTTCTCTCCTCTCTGCCTTCTCCTTTGTTCTTCCCTCCCCTATCAAATGTGCTAGCTAATAAAATTCAGGAGCAGCCCTGAAAAATTTGAATGAATCCTCCCAGATGATCCCTGAGAAGGGAAGCTGGCAGATATAATACAATAAACAATTACGAACCATCTACTATGTGCTGTGCACTGTGCTTTGCACTAGGATACGAATAAGAAAAAGAAGGCAGTCGCTGCCTCCAAGTAGCTTACAATCTAGTGGAGGTGGGAACAAGGCACAAGAAAAAATGAGGGAGTACCAGAGGGCATATGAAAGAAGTATATGATGAAAATTATGGTGGGTTCTGAATCAAGCAGAGCATCTGGTGCTAAATGAAGAGCTGGCTGAGATTTGAGCCCTCCATAAAGGGAGGCTCTGGGAGGAATTTTCTGTTTTACCTTCCAGTCCTCTATTCAGAGAGGCAAAGCTGAAGTAGCAAAATAGCAAAGCTGAAGTAATCTCCATGACGATGCATTTCCTGGTGATGAGTTTATCCTGGATGGAGCATCATGAAGATGATGAGAGTCTGGGATCTGTTAAGCCTTCAAACCCCATGAGGAGGAGGGTTAATGTAAGTGGAAAATGAGCAAGCTGGGTTGTGGGGAACAGAAGGCTGTGGGGTCCCCCTGACCCATCCAGAGATCCAAGTGGGAAATTGTAAGGGGAAAGGGTGGGAAGAGTCCTGGCCTCTAGGCATGTTTACACATGAGTAGAAGTGAGTGGAACTGGTTTGCAAGGTAAGATTTGTTGAGGGATGAGGGAGCTCAGGTCCAGGAACCCCAAGCCTGGAGTTCCCAGATGGGACCATTAAGAGGGAGTGCCCCTCAAAGACCAGAATACTGGAGAGGGTTGGGGCCATCTGGAATGAATTCACGATCTCAAACATTCTTCAAGTCAAGGTGGCAAAGATTTGCTATGCTTTACAGTAGTCAAGAGTTCTTAGGGAACCTGCAACCTTAAAGGGCTACAGGGAAAGTTTAAATATGAGATTTGGGGGTGAAACCTGTCAATTAAGTGTTTTGGGGTGGGATTAGGGAGTGGTTAAGGGGTGGTCAGTTCTTAAAGGAACATGCAATTTTGTATCTACTGTGCAGGTATCTTACCCAAAGTTCACTGGGAAATAGTCCAAGGCAGGGCTACCTAGGGTATGGTTTTGACTGTGAAACATCACTAAGTCAACTAAAGGTCAGGGCTGGCTGGAGATATCTAGGTTGCTTCCATCAAATGTCTTGTTAGACAAGATGAATGTAAGGGAGTATACATTTGACTATGTCTAGGATACATATCAGGAAGGTCAGTAAGTACTAAATGTTGTTATGTCCCAGTGCACAGCCAATTAGCAATACACAAGGAGTCCAAACTAATAAATTCTATTGGTTCAGCTGGCCAAAGTATCAGGAGGAGAGATAAGTATTCTGCTAAGGCATGCTGCCCTTGAACTGGAGAGGAACTGCTAGAGACAATGCTTTGAAGCTAGGGAGAGAAGTGATTTTAGAACTGGGGTCCAGGCACAGGCATCCAAGCAGAGACTAAGGAGGAATGTGGTGTTAGAATTAGGGTCCAAGCACAAGCACCCCATAAGGTTCAGTTATGCATTAAGAGATGGACACAGGGGTGCCAAGAACCTCTGCCAAAATAAGGGAGCTCCAGATTATTCCCCATAACTACCAAAATGGCTTTTGACTGAGAAAGGGCCAATTGAGGGCATCAAAAAAGAATCAATGCTTCATTAAGAGCTGCAGAGCAGGAGGAATTTAAGACAGTAGAGCAGTGGTCTACATGACATGCGTGATCAGAGGAACCACAGAGGGGAATGACAAATAAGAGTCATCATGTCCATGTGTATATATGTTGCATGTGTAGATGTTGCCTTTCCCTATAGAACATAAATTCCTTGAAGACAGCTATTATTTCAATTTTGTCTTAACATCCTCAGCACCTAGAATGGTGCCTGACGCATGATAGGTGTGTAATGAATGTTTGCTGATTGATTGATTTCCACTACATCAGGCTGTGCATCTGTCATTGGCACATATTATGTGCTTATTGACTGATTATTGACTAGGAGGTGAGGGGTGGGGACAATAAAAGGAATATAACAAAAAGTCAATGAATTCTAGTAAAATGGCTTTGAATCAAAGTTAGATCTTAACCATACACTAGGGGTAAACTCTGGCAACTTTAAGGACAATGACTTGCCAATTGTGTGATCTCTCCCAGACCTTATCCAGGCAAAACCTATTGACTCTGGGATTCCCAGTGGAGCCCTAAACTGGCAGCTTTAAAGTGTTTCATGAGAAAAAACAACAACAGTGGAGTTGTGTCCTGGGGTGCTACTGACATTGCCAAGCACCATGAACCCATTAGGCACAACAATGCCCATAATTATCAAGTGTTTGATGGACATTATTTTAATTAAAATTAATCTGTTTCTAATGATTCCCAAAGAAGAGGTGTCTAATGGGGTGCTGAGGACTTCAGAATGTCCTTTTAATGCTTCATGATGCTACATTCCTGGAAAGGCTGAATCTTTTCTTTCGTACAACATCAAACTGTTCTCTGCTTTAATTGTTTCCTCTTTTTGATTTAGCCTGGACGCGGGCTGGGACTGTGTCTTTAAAAGCTAGTTTTGGGTTCAGGCATTTTATCTAATTCTCCTTTGGACCCATCCATTGGATTGGCCCACAAGAGTTGACTTTTGAGATGGTTCCTGGAGCACTTCATTGACTGGCCTCCTAGAAGATTTATTTAATCCTTCCAGCCCTCATTTTCCCTATCTGCAAAAGAAGGGAAATGGACTAGATCAGTGGTGCCAAACTTAAATAAAGGTGGATCCTTGCAGGACACATAAGGATTGAGAAAACCACAAATCAACATTATCTATGTTGTACTGTATGTTCATTTATTTTGTTAAATATTTCCCAATTACATTCTAATCTGATTTGGGCCACACTGGGGGGATCAGGCCTACAGGACTTGAGTTTAACACCTCTGCATTAGCTGACCTCTAATGCTCCTTGCCTGTACAAACCAATGTCCCACATCCATCTAAACAATAAAAAACTGATACAACACAGGCTATAGGTCAGGGTCACTCCCATTACCCAACACCAGTTTACAAAAGGCTCACAGAATTAGAACTGGAAGAGAAACTTTAGAGGTTATCTAATCCAACTCCTTCATCTTATACATGAGAAAACCAAGGTTCAAAGAAATTCAGCATCTTTCTCAAGGTCATAAATACAGTAAATGACTAAATCAAAATTTGAATCCAGGTCCTCTGATTCTAAAACCAGTTCATTCTACTGTACTACACTGTCCCATAAGCATTCTTTCCTCTTGGCAGAACCAAGAAGCAATCTCTACCTTGGCACTGTTGGCCATCCAAGGAACCTTCAGAAGCCAGCTTGTTAAGTATCATTTCTCCCCCCTCCTCCACCTAGTGGAAGGACATATTTGTTAGTTGATTAGTTGGTGGAAACACCATAAACTTGCTAATCTTGACAGATGTTGTGAGAGTCAATGATCTGTCTTTCTATAGAGCAGATGGGATATCAATGCCTATGCTGAAAACATCTATTCAATTGAAAACCAAGGCATTTGGTAGAATGACTCTCAATCTCTTCCCTTTAAATGAATTAGTACATTTTTTGTGGGAAAGGCATAAAAGTGCTACTTGATAACATTTGATCAAATGAGTCTCAGGATGTTCTGAGGCTAATTTTAGTCTCTTCTATATTTTGGGGAGGGGAAAAGATAAGGAAAGAAAGAAGTCACATGGATCAGAGAAAAAAAGATAAAATACTTTTCTGCTGCAACCCTAGCTCAGTTTCGCATTATCTCTTAATTCAACAAAGGTCTCCCAGTCTCCCAGCCTCCAGTCTGTCTCCTTTCCAGTCCACCTTCTCATAGCTATAGAAATAACCTTCCTAAGGCACAGGTCTGGTTATGTTGCCAAAAACCTTCAGAATCTCCCTATAGCCTTTAGAATTTGTGATTAAGAAAGGTCCAAAGAAAATGCTCCATGAGTTTTGAAGAGAGAAAGGTCATTACTGATTTGGTAGCATCTGGGAAGGCTTTGTGGAGACAAGGAAGAACAGGGGCAGAATGAAAAAGAAGAAAAGGAGTAGGAAGAGGAGGAGGAAAAGGAGGAGAAGAAAAAGAAGGAAGAGGAAAAAGAAGAAAAGAAGGAGGAGAAGGAGGAGGAAGAGAAGAAGAAGGAGGAGGAGGAGGAGGAGGAGGAGGAGGAAGAGGAGGAGGAGAGTTAGATTTCTATAGGACTTTATGGTTTGCAAAGCACTTTAAAATATTTTTTCATTTTATCATCACAACAACCCTAAGAAGTAGGTGATATTATTATCCCCATTTTACAGGTGAGAATACTCAGGCAAACAAAGGTTAAGTGATTTGTTCAGGATCATATAGCTAGTAAGTTTTTGAGACCAGTTTTGACCTCAGATCCTACTGATGCCAGAGCCAGTACTCTATCCACTACTATCCAGTCTATACACCTAGCTTCCCGAAGACTACTAACACATTGGATGACAGAATCAGAGTCCCAAAGTATCTTAGACTAGAATGTGGAACTGAATCTAATGAGAAGAAATGGAATAAGGATAAACATAAAGCATTACACTTGAAGAAAGTCAACATATGTACACATACACACACATATATATATATATACATATTTCCATGTGTGTGTGTATAATAAGTAACATGTAGCTTCAGATGTAAGTCTGCAACTCAAGAGAAAGACCAAGGCTAGAGAAATGAATCTGAGAATCATCTGCTTAGAAATGATAGTTGAAACTATGAAAAGAATTGAGATCAGCAATGGAGAAAGAGAATAGATAAGGGAGATGAAGGATGAAGATCAAATTTTAGAGAATACCAACATTAAGGACTCAGTAGAAAGAAGAAGAACCAATAAAAGAGATCAAGAAGGGGTGGTTAGAGAGGTAAAAAGAGAAGCAGAGCAGTATCCTGATGAAGTAAAAGATCACTTCTTCATGTTTTCTTCTAGAACTGCATTGCACATATTTGTTTGGAATGAGCAAGGGAAGATATTGAAGATGAATAGGAGACTACTGATTGATGGAACCAGGGCCTAGAGATGGTAAGGAGGAGAGAGCAGGATCACAAGCAAAGATAAAGGAATTAGCCTGGTAAGGAGGAAGAACACCTCCCTCTAAGGTATAATGGAGGGAGGAACAAATGGGTGAAGATATTGAGTTTTGATGAATAGAGAATTGGGGTTAAGAAACACATAATATGTTTGCCATTTTCTAGGTAAATAAGAAGTTAGGTCACCTCCTATGAGCATAGGGATTGGAGGCGGGAAACAGAAAGAGTTTAAAGAGAGAGGAAAAACAAGTTGGTTGGAATTACTATGTGTGATTGAAGATGATAAAACAATTAATACTTCTTTTGACAGCCTCTTACTGTGCAGATGACACATATTCCTCTTGCACTGCCTGTATCTTGAAGGCAGCAAACATATGGACATGATGGGGCTGACTAGCTTCAGAGGATTATTAAAAGAAAAGGAGTATCTAAGGACATTCTACACACTACAATGAAAACATTTGAAAAATGTGTCATCATGCTTTATGGCAAAGAAACTAGAGATACAAATGAGGAGAAAAGGCATGGAACAATGATGGCTGGGACAAGGTGGAGGGGGATACAGTGAAAGTCCCTGGAAGAAGATGGCAAGATGGTAACTAATTTTGGACTCTCCAGGGACCAACCTACTTAGGCACTAGATAGCTTTGCCTGGCAAGCAGTCAGGTGGCACATATTGGTCATGTAAGAATGGAGCTGGAGTGGATGACTGTCAGAAGACATGAGGTGAGGCAAGGTGAAAAGAGAAAATTTCCCCCACAAACTTCTGAAATCAAATATGTTCCCTATAAAGGCTTGGGGTGGGGGTGGGGTTTGTCTCCATGATAACAAATAGAAATTGGAATGTTCAAACTCTTAACTCCAGCGGTTGTGACTTTCTCAAATTGTGACATATTCTATTCTGTGCCACTCACATTTTTATTTCACTTAATAAATGTACTTTAATCTAGATATGAGTCATTCTTTTAGGTCTCACAAAGTAGGGAAGAGATTTATATCATGTGATAAAGAGGTACACACAAGATAAGTAAATTATTTTGATAGGATTAAATTATGCTTCCTGGTCATCAGATTATGGGATGAATTAAAAGGAATATTCGGAAGACTTGGGAACCAGACAAATCCCATCCATTCAGAGTTAATTAACCTTTGTTAGTTCCTTATCTGAAAAATAAGAAGGTTGTACTTAATGGCCTCTTAGGTCCCTTCCAGCTGTAAATTTGTGATTGATACTATGGTCCTATGAGAAAAAGACTTTGGGTTTAATGTCACCATCTTGTTTGTGCTTGCATAGTTCCCCAAAGTGATGGCTCAAAGCTTGGAGTGCCATCTAGTGTTCTAAAAGATTATAGCACTTCAAGGAGCTAATCTAGCCAACCTCTTTGTTTTAATGTAAATCAAGTGGTCCTATAGATGGGGTTCATATACTTTAGATATATTTTTAAAATATACTTCAATTTTTCAAGGATCAGCAACTTCATCGGTATATGTACTCCTTTCATCAATATAAATCATAACTTTCTATTACTTAGAAATAATTTTTGAGAGTTGTTCTGGCTGAAAAACCCAACACCCTGTGACCACTTTGGGGATGGGCCTCACCCAACTCAACTAGACTGAACCTCAGACAATAGAAACAAGGGACATGATTGAAAGAGTCACTGCGGGCCATAAAATTAGGGATGAAGGACTAGACCTGTTATTTCATTGGCATAAAGAACTTTCTGATTGATAGACCCAACTCCATCTACCCATGCATGTTGTCAGCTTTTCTGTAACTTATAGTCTTAGAGAATTGTCTAGAACACTGAGAACTTAGGTGACTTGTTCAAGGCCATATAGCCAGGGTGTCTCAGATGTGGGGGGCTTGAACCCAGATCTTCCTAGCTACAAAGATAGCTCTCCATCCGATATGACAAGCTACCTCTCAGGTGATAGATGAGAGCTAAATAAAAGGGTTGCCAAGAAGCGGTGAAATCCTAGCTAATATTATAGACCTTGAATTTTTAGTGGGTTAAATCAGACTGATTTGGTGACTTTCTCAAGCAATTCTTGGAATCCTAGGAGACAGAGTGGATGAATCGATTGTCAGGAGCTACCCAGGGGAAAGGATTAGGTCAGGAATGACAGAAGGGCAAGAGGACATGGAATTCCATGGAGAAGGTTAGCAAGTCATTGAAATATTTAACCATTGGGCCAAGGAGAATCAGTACCCAGAAAGGGCCTTTAGATTTGGCAATAAGTGAGTCATTGATGGCCTTGGAGGGAAGAGTTTCAATATAGAAGGAATGGATGGAGGTAAGAAAATCAAATTGGAGGTGATATACTGGAAGAGTAAAGGAGGGTCAGGGACCAAAGATTATACTGGGAGTGGTAAATAAGAGTAGGTTTAAGGTGAATAAAGGAGAAGGTAAGGTGAAAGGATAGAGGTTATAACTGGACCTGGGATTGCATTCCCATCCAAGATTCTGAACTTTGGCAAATTCATTCTCTAAAGTCAGCCAGTAAGTAAATGAGTGCTTACTATATGCCAGGTACTGTACTAAACACTGGGGATATGATGAAAGGCAAAAAAATTCATCCCTGCCCATAAAGGGTATTCATTCTTAAAGTACAGTCATGCTGCCACATGGCTGCAGTGGATTGGAGAGATAAGTCACTGATATGAAGAAGAAGAAAAACCCTCATACTACCCTTGTGGACAAGATGGAGAGACATGGGTTAGGCAGTAGTATGATTCAGCAGACTGAGAACTGGTCGAAGAAATGAATGAAAAGAGCAATCACTAATGGTCTGATGTCAACTGTAAGGGAAGTGTCTAATGGAGTGCCCAAAGAATCTGTCCTCAGCCCATTGCCACTTGCCATTTTTGTGAATGACCTTACAGATAGCAAAGCTTGCAAGGATGACTAATTTGTTGCTATTGTTTAGCCATTGCAGTATGTCTGACTCTTCATGACCCCATTTGGTGTTTTCTTGGCAAAGATACTGTATTGGTTTGCCATTTTCTTCTCCAGTTTATTTTACAGATAAGGAAACTGAGGCAAACATGGTTAAGTGACTAGCCCAGGGTAACCCAGCTAGTAAGTGTCTGAGGCCACATTTGTGTCCTGCTGACTCCAGGGCCAGTACTCTAACCACTCTATCCACCTAGCTTCCCAAAGATTACTAATTCGCTGAATGATAGAGTCAGGGTCCCAAAACATCTTAGACTAAAATGTTGGGTTGAATCTAATGAGAAGAAATTAAATAAGGATAAACAAAATATTACACTTGAAGAAAGTCAACATCACAAGTACAAAATGATGGCAATGCAGCTTGACAGCAGTCCATTTGAAAATAATCTGAGGGATTTGTGGGACCACAAGCTCAGTATCAGTCAAACAAGTGATGGAAGCAAAAGAGATTAATGTCATTTTAGGCTGTCCTAAGAAAGGTACAGTGTTCAGGGATAGCAAGGAGATAGCCTGGTTTCTGGTCTAGTCTGACTATATCTAGAATGCCATAGTAAGTTCTGATCACCTCGTGTTTAAGAAAAACATTGATAAATTGGAAAAATACAGAGGGATATTTAGGTACTGATAATTCTCCAGTTCATATCTGTACTGATCAGTTGAAGAAACTGGGCATGATTAACCTAAGAAAGAGAAAATTTCAGATACTTCAAATGAGACAGGGGTCATACCTTCTCTGCTTGTCCCCAGGGGTAGAATTAGAAATGATAAGTGGAAGTTGGACAGTGTGGGCTAGTGGATAGAGTGCTGGACTTGGAGTAAGGAAGACTTGGGTTTGCATCCTACCCAGACACTGGCTGTGTGACCCTAAACAAGTCTTGGGTCTCGGTTTCATCTGTAAAATAAGGAGGCTGGACATGATGATTTCTAAGGTCCCTTCCACCTCTAAATTTATGATCCTATGTAAGTTTCAGAAAGGCAGATTTTTAGCTTGTAATAAGGGAAAACTTCCCCAACATTTAGAGTAATGCAAAAGTAGGATGGGCCCTCTTAGAAAGAAGTGTGTTCCTCCTCATTAGAAGCCTTCAGGTGAAGACTGGGCGGCCATTGGGTAAATGGGATACTTGCTTGAGTACTGATTGAATTAGATAGCCTATTGATAGGACCTAACTATGAGACTTTTCTGTGATTCTCAGTTGACACCATTAAGGAACTGTGAAGTCAAAGTATGAAAAGCTTTAGACTATGTACATGAATACTCCCACCAAACACTCAACTCATTGTCTCAATGAGCATTCTCCCAGCCCTGTAAACACCAAGGTCACCACACCTGTATTCTTGAGCCTCAACCAGTTAAACCACATTCTCTGTATCCTGACAGCCTTTGGACCACCCCTCCCCTCCATGCATATGAAAAAATAATATCCATCATTCTTGTTGTCTTTTAATATCTACAAAGTGCCTTACATGTTATCTCACTACAATTTAAAGGGAAATGTGAAGCCAGCCACAATGCTCTTTCAGAGAATAGGTATCCTTCCATGGTTAGTTGACACTTTTTTGCATTTACCATAATTATTCATGCATAACAGGTTTTAGGAATAAGATCCCACACGTGTCAGGCTTTAGAGCAGACTTCTCCAAATAAGTAGCTTAGGTGAGATATATAACACTAGAGACCCACACTAGCTGCTACTGGCTCATTTCCTTATTAATTATCTGCCAAGATTCTAAGGTGATCACAGGAGTCTAATCTAACACTTTCTCATAAATTAATAAATAGGACATTCTCAATAATTGTAAGAGGTAAGGAAGAAGTTTTCCAATGGTGATTAAAAAACATCAAGGACTTAGAAAGAACTGAGAAGAACTACTTTTACAATATTGAATTTTGCAAGTGGAAGATAATGCCAGAGAACTGGGACACTACTGAGAGTGGAGGGCAATAGCAAGTATCAGTGGAAAGGGAGTTAATTCATCTAGGGGTCAGGGAAGAATTGTAAACAAAACTAAAAGCTAACTCTACGGGCCTGTGCTAACTTAAATGACTATCACTCAGGATTTCTGCCATTATCAACCTCCATCCTCTTACGACCAAGAGTTACAAAGAAATTGTCATTTATCCTCTGAAGTCTGGTATTTCAATTGGACTAGAATCATTTTTTCAAAGATGACAAAAATCCAAGGACTTTTCCAAAAACAATGTAATGATAACAATGATAGTAGGATTTGTCAGAGTTTGTTCTCTGCCTTTGAGAGCTGAGGGGCACCTCCATGTCCCAATGAGGGAGGCTTCAGAGTAGGATATTAGTAGAGACTAAAACTCAGGCTATATGGTAATTTATTAACTAATGGTCTTTCATTAATTCAGAATGTTTTCTACCAAGAGTTAAGATTTGTTATGTCTCCACAGGTGTTTGGTAGCTGTTAACCCAAACTCATCACTGGCATTTTCAACTACCTCTCTGTGTTGTTGTCTGAGATGCCTTCCCCTGTGGATGCATGCCTAAGGAACAGTGATAATGAGGACACAGTGGCCTTGTTGTTTGTGTGTCATCACAAAGGACTCAGAGGCTCATCTGACCAGTCAGATAGGGTGTAGAAGATGACATTTATACAGCAAACCTTATTTAAGCTGTGTGTGTGTGTGTGTGTGTGTGTGTGTGTGTGTGTGTGTGCACGTGCACATATGTTTAAATATGAAAGGTCATCTACCCTCATGGAGGCAGAGTAGGTGGGGAGACAATCTACAGAGAGGCAGGCACTGTCCAAAAAGGACTAAATACAGTTATTCCTTCCACACCCGAGGTGGTTAGGGGGCACAGCGCCCCTGTGATCAGGAGAATCCATGTGAATTTTTTTGGCCCTTTATATCAGAGCAGTCTGAATTTTTTTCTTTTATGGGGTGTTTACAGCACTTTATTGTAAAATTTGGATTAAGAATTTGGTCATAGACTCTGTGTCATCTGTCATGTGTCATCTGCATCTTCTGCAAAATTCCCATTTAATTTCTTACGCTGACTCACAATGTATCGAAACTGCGATGGGAAAAATCATGATGTGGAACAGAAAACTTTAAATGTTTTATTGTGGGGTGGGGGGGGGAAGGAAAAGGACAGAAAGAAATAAAATGCAATTTTGTCTCAAAGGCAGGATGATGAGCTAGAAGGAAAGACCAATCTCAAGTCAGCAGATCCTGGACAGAATCCCAGATCCATCACCTGCCAGCTCTGACACTTTCCAGAAGAAACAAGCCACTTTTTTTTCCTCTAAGTCCTCTCATTTCTCTAGGTCCTCACCTGTAACAGAAGGGAGGCTACTCAACAATCTCTAAGCTCTCTTTCAGCTCTGATGTTCAATATTCTATGAGATAATTTCTAAGCTTCCTTCTAAGTTCTATTGAATCCTACTAATGTTCAAAAATGTGGTATAGTGGGTAGAGTACTGGACTTGGAGCCAGGAATACCTGGTCTTAAATCCTGCCTCAGTTCCTGAGCAAGTCACATAACATCTTCAGGCCTTAGGTTTGAAATGAGGGGGAGCTGGACTCAGCGACCCCTGAGATCTCTTTCGGCTCTAAATCTCTGATCTTCTGATAAGGTTGGACAGAGACCACTTGGATTTTGGACCCATCATCTTTGACCACCTCCTGAGAAGTGGACCCATAGGGACAAGACAATGCATTTACACAGAGTAGGCACTTAAGAAATGTTTTTAAATTTGATTTAATTCATCTCATGGAACCACCACCATTTAAGTGGAGCCATTGAGTTTGTAACATGAATAAATGTGTGAAAATGCGTTAATTAAACACAAATTACGTACCAGGGACAGTGTGAACAACAGCTACATGGTTGTAAGCCTGAGGGACTAGAATTGGATAGAATGAAGGCCTGGAGTCAGGAAGACTCATCTTCCTGAGTTCAAATCTGGCCTCTGACACTTCCTAGCTCTATGACCCCAGCAAATTATTTAACCCTGTTTGCCTCAGTTTCTCACCCATAAAATGATCTGGAGAAGGAAATGGCAAACCACTCCAGTGTCTTTGCCAAGAGAATCCCAAATGGGGTTATGAAGAGTTAGACATGACTGCAATGAATGAACAACAAAGTACTAAGTGCTTGGAATATAAATACAACAAAACAAAACAGTCCCTGCCCTCAAATTGTTTATATGCTAGTAGAAGGAAATGACATATAGGGAAACCAGGGCAAGGGAGAAATACCTTAGTGTGGAAAATTCCAGGAAAGGTGAGTGGAGTCATAGGTGAGGAAACTGACCAGCCCTTGCCATCTCCTCTTTTCTGAGATTTATTTTTAAGACAGCACATTCACATTTTCTCTGCTTTATAGATGAGCTAGAAATTTCATTCCATTTTGCTTTTGCCATATTCATTCATTTGTTCAATAAACAGTGCTGACTACATGCCAGGCACTGTGCTAAGTGCTGGGGATACAAAATGAAGCAGAAGACGGGCCCTGCCCTCAAGGAGCTTACAGTCTAATAGAGGAGACAACATGCAAACAAATACATACAAAGCAAGTTATGTACAGGATAAATAGAAATAAGTAATAGAATGAAGGTACTGGAATTAAGATGGGTTAGGGAAGGTTTCTTGTAGAAGGTGGGATTTTAGTTGGGACTTAAAGGAAGCCAGGGAGGTCAGTAGTCGGAGTAGAACAGGGAGAGCATTCAAGACGTAAGAAGACCGGAGAGGTAGGAGGGGGCTAGGTTATAAAGAGCTTTGAAGGCCGAACAGTGTTTTGTATCTGCTCCTGGAAGCAGTAAGAAGCCACTGAAGGTTATTGAGTAGAGGAGAGAGAAGAGTGACAATAGGGTCCATGTCTTGGGAAAATCACTTTAGTGGCTGAATGGAGAATGGACTGCAGTGGGGAGAGACTTGAGGCAAGCTGACCCACCAGCAGCTTTCGAAATAGTCCAAGTGTGAGGTGATGAGAGTCTGCATCGGGGGGTGGCAGTATCAGAGGAGAGAGGGAGGAGGATCTGGGAGACATGGAAAAGGTAAAATTGACAGGCATTGGCAACAGTTTGGATATGAGGGGGGAGGGTTAATGAGGAATCCAGGGTGACTCCTAGGTTTCAAGCCTGTGGAACTGGAAGGAGGATGGTGCCCTGGACAGTAATAGGGAAGGCTGGGTGGAGAAGGTTTAAGGAGAAAGATAAGGAGTTCCGTTTTACAAATATTGAGTTTAAGACATCTATCAGATGTCCAGTTCAAGATGTCTGAAAGGTAGTTAGAGATGTGAGATTGGAGGTCAGCAGAGAAAGTAGGGAAGGAAAAGTAGATTGGAGAATCATGAGCTCAAGTATGGTCATTAAATCCACGGGAGCTGATGAGATTACAAAATGAAGTAGTATAGAGGGAGAAGAGAAGATGGCCCAGGACAGAACCCTGAGGGACACCTATGGTTAGAGGGCATGATCTGGAAGAGGATCCAGCAAAAGAGACAAAGAAGGAGCGGTCAAATAGGTAGGAGGAAAACCAGGAGAGAGCAGTGTTCTGAAAACCTAGAGAGAAGGGAGCATCAAGGAGGACAGAGTGATCAGCATCAGCACGAACTGCGGAGAGGTCAAGGACAACGAGGACAGAGAAAGGACGTTGCATTTGTCAACTAAGAGATCATTGCTAACTTTGGAGAGGGCAATGGAATGATGAGGTAGAAAAAAGCTTATTTATTCTAGTAGAAAGCAATCTTTTTGAGGAAAGGGATTAGGAACCCTAGCACCTAATACAATGTCCTACACATCTTTACTCTTTTTGGTAGGGAGGGGGTGGGATGGAGGGTGGCAGGAATGGACTTACCATTTCATTACTGTACAGAACTCCTGGTTAGAAAATTTATTTTCATTATTCAGATCAGCACCTACTTTACAATCTATACTCTTAGATGCCGCAGGGCATCAAAAGATTAGGTGATTAGTCCAGGGTCACATGGCTAGTATGCTGTCAGAAAGAGGACTTGAACCCAGCCCTTGCTGACTCTGAGATCAGCTCTTGGTCTGCTAAGCCATGCAGTCTCCAGTTTGCATAGTAGGTGCTTCATAGATGTTCACTGAATTGAATTTTAGACATTGAAAGATGGCTCCCTTACAATGGCTCTCCTTGTTCCTTTAAATGGTTTTAATAGAATGCTGAAGAACAAGGGACTTAGGAAATTGTAAGGCTGATCAATGACAACCTTCAGTGTTACATGAAACCTTGTCACCTGTAATTTAACATTCAATTCTTACACTGCAATCCCACCACTTAGTCATGAAATTTCAATTTAAATGTCTGTCTGCAGGAAAATATTAAGCAAATAAATCACCTGCTATTTAATTCTTGCCAATTAGCAAACTCTGCCATTTGTTACCTTGGAAGGAATTTGCTTACTACCCTAAAACACAAACAACTGATTTCTTTTGGCAGTTCCTGATTTAGACCAAAAACGTGGGACTGCTGAGCCCATCTCAGCTACCCCCTGGAGGCAGCTTCGGGTTCCTAAGTCACCTGATGAGGGAGAGGGAGTAACCAGGAGCACACTCCTCCTACTGAGCCCCCCAAGAACAAAGTCTGACCCATTTCTAATATCAGAATGGGGAAGGGAACAAACACTCATTAAATACCTACTATGCGCTGGGCACTGTGTTAAGCCCTTTATAAATATTATCTCATTTGACTTCACAATAATCCCAAGAGATAGGTACTATTACCCCATTTTATAGTTGAACAAACTAAAGCATAAAGAGGTTAAGTGACCTGCCCAGGGTCACATAACCCATCTGAGGCCGATTTGAACTCAGGTCTTTGTGACTCCAGGCCTAGGGCTCTATCTACTGGGGCACCTAGCTGTCTCATATCATGACATATTACAGTGGAATAGAGACACTGAATAGTTATATCCAGACAAGTAATTTATTTAGAAATGCACGCAGTTGAAGAAACAAATCAGGTCCAAGGCTCTAGGTCTGCACATTGGTTTCTACAAATATTATATAATTGAGAGGAATGGAAAAACAGGCTTGTAGGGATTGAGACAGCTGGTTCCCTATTAGTGGAGGGGATCAGGAGACACTGAGGTGATGAGGAGATAGTCTTGCTACTTTCCTGTGATCAGGTGACTTAGAAGAAGTTGGAACTTAACTTTACAAAATGGCAAATAAAGGCAAAAATGGAGTTACTCATGCTATTTTAATGTAACAAACAGCGATGACAATTCCCAATGTTCAAATATGCAAAATACTTCGACAAATACGAATCAATGACTTCCTGCTGCCTAAAATAGTCTCCAGGCCTTTGTTTAATATTCAGTTCTTATAAAGCAATCCTTCTGCTTAAAAACGAAATTCTCGCTTAAATGTCTGACTGCAGGAAAATATTGAGCTGCCGAATTACCTGCTATTTAATTCTTGACAAATGGCAAGGAAATGGAGCCAGAGTAGAGAGTGCCATAGGAAGTACTGGACCTCTGGTCTGAGGCCTGAGGTTAGCCATACCTGATGGACCAAGTGGCAGTGCCGGCTGACTCATCGATACAGTGTAGGCATTTTGCTAGAGCACATGGCACCAGGGCAGTGATTCCAAAGATGAGTAGATTTAAGACCACAGGGCGTGAACCAAGGATACTGAATGATGTGGGAGGTATGTTCAGCTCTTGAATGAGCACCTAAAATTCTGCTCCAACAATTACATAATTCAACAATCAACAGCTATTAGGCACCCACTTTGTACCAGGCACTGTGCTAGGCACTGAGTACACAAAGACAAAAATAGTCCCTGATCCCCAGGAGCTTATGCTCTATTGAATCACAGAATCTTAGAGCTGGAAGGAACCTTAGATACATCCATTTCAACCTATGCCTGTATCCCCTTCACAAAATCCCTGCCCAGTGGTCATTCAAAAGTTCCTCGAAGGTCTCTAACAGGACCCCACTCCCTCCTGACTTAGCACATTCCCTTTCTGGAAGGAAGGAAAAAAGCAAGGGAGGGAAGAAAGAAGATGAAGAGAGAGAGGAAGGAAGAAAAAAGGAAGGAAGGAGGGAAGATGGGCAGGAAGGAAAAAGAGGAGGAAGGAAGGAAAGAAGGAAGGAAGGGAAGGAGGGAGGGATCGAGGGAGGGAAGGAGGGAGGGAAGGAAGGAAGGAGGGAGGGAGGGAATACTATGGCCCAAGCCCTGTATTAAGCAATAGCATGAAAATACAAAAGTAAGTCAGTCCCTGATTCCAAGGAGTTTGCATTCTAATGGAAGGTGGGAGGGTGGGAGACAACAATTAAAAGGTAGTGGTTTCCAGGGAAAGGAGGGGATGTCACAGGACTTGTGAGTGGAGCCAGGAGGGCCAATCAATACATGCTTCCAAGAAGTGAAGAAAGTATTGAGCTGATTACTATTCCTAGAGCAAGAGAATGGAAAGGGGCAGGGGAACATATGAGTGGCAGCAGGACGGATGTCCAGAAGTATAGACAATCACATGAGATATGAGACATGGCTAGATATCATGGGCCATGTACATTTGTGCTGACTCATCAGAAAGAACTGGGTAGTATTGTGAATAGTGCACAGGACCTGGAATCAGGAAGACCTGAGTTCAAATCCAGCCTCAGACACTTACTGCGCAACCCTGAGCAAGTCACTTAGCCCTTGTTTGTATCAGTTTCTTCACCTGTAAAATGGGGACAATAATAGCAACTACCTCCCAGGGTTGTTGTGAGACTCAAAGGAGATAATACTTGTAAAGTGCCTAGCACAGTGCCTGGCACACAGTAGGTCCTTCATAAATGTTTCTTTACTGAGATTGGCTCTAGGGGAGTGGTTTCAAAGCTGGGTGGATTAAGTCACTTAGATCACGGTCTCAAGAAGTTTTATGGTCCAAATGGAGCCAGCGGCAACAAGAGGAATGGTAAGGAGCCCTTATGGTCATTGTGGAAAAATGGGAATAGAATTGTTCTGCTTGGTCCAAGAAGGCAAAAGGTGGAAACTCGCAAAGAGGCAGATTTTAGCCTGATATAAGAAAAAGCTTTCTAACCCTTAGAGCTTTCCACAAGTGGAAGGCAGTGGAGTTCCAGGTTACTGGAGTCTTGATGCAGAGCCTCAATTACCCTTTGTCATGTATATTGGGGTGGGGGGGGGAGATATTTTAACAATCGGGTTAGTAGCTTCTGTGGGGATGTAAGATCTACCCACAGCTTCTGCCGGCTCGCTGGGAAAGCACAGTTTCTTTTGATCTGCTTAACCAAGGAAAGCAAGGTGAAGGGGTTGACCAGCTTACTTTAATCCAGCATACAGACAGCATTCAGTTAGTTCAGGGGAGCATACAGACAACATTCGGTTAGTTCAGGGGAAAATAGCCAGCACCCTGAACTTCAGAACATTCATTTAGTTCAGGGGAAAAAACCAGCACCCTGAACTTCAGAATAAAATACGAACAAATTACAAATATCAACAGACAGACCCAATACAATTCATGGTTACCAACATCTAGGTTCAGCCTGAGAGTTTGGAACAAAGGCTGGCCCAGAGTCACACTCGCCACCACTGCTGCTCCAACTGAAAAGGGATCTTCAAGCTGTCTTCTCTCCTCTTATACAGTTTTTAACATCATCAAGCATCGCCTGAATGACCAGAGCCTATTGGTTCTTCAGTTGGCCCCTCCCCTTAGGACCCTGGGAGGTTCACATCCACGTAGATCAGGTTAACACCCAATAGGGCACGGCTTTGGAGTTAACACCTCCCCTTAGCCAGCCCCATGTAGCGTCACAAAGAGGCGGACTTAAACCCACATGGTCTAAAAGCCTCTGATGTCCCAGACATGTAAACTAGGCCCTCCCTGGAGTTAGCCCTACCTTGAACCCCACCAAGGTTCCACACCTAACAGGGCTCTGGGCCTGGGGCCCAGCACCCAGCAAGGCTCAATGTGATAAACTGAGTCACTCAAAGAAAACAAAGGCCATTCTGCTTACAGGAGATTAATGATTTGACCAGGGATTAGACTAGATACTCTCTGGATTCCCGTCCAACTCTGAGATTCTCCAATTCTGGGCCCCTTTCTCTTTGGATGGACTGTGACTACATTAGGCATGACCAGGGAAAAAGATTGATGACTGATAGTCAGAATCCTGCCAAGATTTAGGCTGAGCTGTAAATGTCACCCATCCATGTGCACTCCCATTGTAGCTGTCCAGGACGGGGCTGGCCATTGGAAGCCTTTGGAACATGTGCTGGACGGACTGGCTTAGTTCTGTGACTCAGCATTGGCTCTGTCCCATCCTAGTTACCTTGCCATTTCCTATCATTGTTCTTTTTCCTTCTGACCCAGATGTAAAGGAAAGTGTCTACTTAGAGGAACATCTGTTTTACCCTAGTGCTAACACATGAGTTGGAGATCTGGAATCCATAGGTCTGTGAATAGGTTTTAGAAGTTCTGTGAGATTGAATAAGGGGAAAATACATCTTTATTTCAATAGAATTATTTTTCTTTGAAATCCTGCATATTTTGTTTTGTGCCTTTAAAACAATTATTCTGAAAAGTATGTCCACAGGATTCACTAGATTGCCAAAGGAATCCACATTGCTCTAACAGATCTTCTAGATTAGAATACCTACTCTGGGCATGATATCTGAATAATCCACAAGATGGTGCCACAAGCCCTGAGCTACCAGTTCAAGGCACTGTGCAGGTGTAAGCCAGACGTAATGACTCAAAGTCCCAACTCCTCTTGCAGTGCATGGATGGGATGGACTAACATGGGTTCCCTGGCTCCCAGCCTTTTTTTTAAACACCTCAGTTTGGCTTTCTGTATGTGGATATCAAGAATCCTAACAACTCAGAAATCTCCTATAGCTCAGTGCCCATCTCACTGAGGCTCGGGTCTCTTTCCCAACTTTGAGTCACTCAGATTATTCATTTGATATAGGCTAGATGAACTCCTCACAACACTGAAGATAATCTTTATAAACCCTCAGTGACAGGCAACCTGCATTCATACTGAGCTCTGAAATCTGAATTCCTTCACCCGTTCTTCTGTGCCTGGTTTTCCACAGCCATAGAGACAAGTCATAAGGGAGGAGTATCACCCCTCAAGCATTTTAATCAAGAAGGTAGAGGGCCCCCTTCTGGGGCAGACCATTTCTTCTTATAGTTAGTCCCAATGGTTAGGAAGCTTCTATTATTGTCCTGGAGCCCAATTAATTCTGGTTGACTGACTGAATGACTGTGAGCCAAATAGAACAAGTGGAATCCCTCTTCTATATGACAGCACTTCAAATAAGCAAATGCAGATATAATGGCCATCCTGAAGCTCCTCTTTTCCAGGCTAAACTTCTCCAGGTCCTTCCCTGGATCTTTCTATGGCATGGTTTCCATGACATTAACTGTCCTGTTCATCTTCTTCTGGAGCGTTTCAACTTTTCAATGTTCTTCCTAAAATATAAGTTACCCAGAACCAAAGAGTTCTTGGCCTCACTATTTCACATTACTCAGAGAGTGGAACTGTTTCTATCAGGAAGTAATTGGGTATAACAGTCTTTTCCTTAAAGTCATTTACCAGAGACAATGGAACCTATTCCAGGTCAAGTTGTATTCCTCAATGGTAGACACAATAAACAATGTTCCCATTATCCCACAATGGACAATTAAAAAGCACAAAACAAAAATAAATAAGGGCCACTGGTACAGTGAGCTCACCTATTGCCAATGAAGCTCCTTCATTCTTCTAAGGAGTCAAAGCCCTGGACAAAGGTCCTGTCTGTAACTACTGAGATTATATGCAAGCAGTAGAAATGGATTTGAGAAAGATGGCATGATGATCAAGGAGGGGAGGGGGAATAGCTAAATCTGACAGATGAAAGGAATCTTAAATCCAGAAAGCTGTAAAGGTGAAAAGATACTAAGTCACCAGATTGGCTCAGACCATAATTGGACTCCTACTGTTTTTGACTGTGTGTCCTTTGGGCCCTTGGATTCAGCTGCCTTTTCATATCCTGTCTTTTCCTTCCCAAGCATAATGCCATCTTAGTTCCCTGCTGAGCCTGTGGTAGGATCCCCTCACCCTCATTCAAGTTCTTGGACAATGTACTTTTCTGCCTCACAGACTTGGCTTGTGTTTAAGCACAGGACGTAATGATCCATTTTGTGTTCTCTACCAGCTGTCTGTCAATACTTCATTGTGACCTGGGTTCTTGAAGGATGTCAGCAAGAGCAAGGACTGGACAGGTCCTACTAAGTATGAGGCCATGGATGGACTATGTGTGTGTGAGCTGAGCCCAAGTTCAGAGAGGCTCCTCGGAGATGGATTTTTCAGACACTCTCCAAAGATAGCTGTTAAGTCTCTAGAGAGTGGGAGTTCCCACACTGATGAAAACAGATTTCTGAAATACTGAAGTATGGTGTCACTCTAGAAGATACTGAAGATCCTCCTCTTAACTATCCTCTCATTCAAGTGCTGTAGTGCCTGAAATTCTACCATTAGAGATTCATTCCTTTGGGTACGTATCCTCTCCAGAATTCCCTTCCTCTTTTCCTTCATTTCTTTTTCTTTTCCTCCAACCATTCCTCCTTCTTTTTCTCAAAAGGAACATATATTCTGCATCTCTGACAGAACCCAACACACTGACTGACATACAGATAAGGAATACAGAGTCTCTTTCTTTGTGATATTTAAAGTCTTGTGGGGATACAATGGTTTTTTCCTTAATTCTCCAATAGAAGCTTGATTTTGGTGGTATGAGTGCTCCCTCCCAGACAGCCAGCTCTTACCCTATAGTCAACTTTCTCCCCTATCTCATCCTCCATTTCCTGGACACCACTTTTTATTCTACTTCTCACGTTTAAGTCATAGTTGGCAATGTGATGGATCCCTTCTATGCCCATCATATTTCACTCCATTGCCATTTGGATCATGCAAGGGTTTGATGCTTCAGAAACTGAGGTTCGTATAATCAGGACCAAAGATTTCAAGCCAGAAGGGACTGTAGAGGCCAACTAGTCCAATCCCTTCAAGTTTACAGATGAAGAAACTGAGGCCTAGAGAGGTTAATCAATTTGACCAAGGGCACATGGGTAGAGGAAACTGGGTGCTCTTGCTCACATTTTTCTGCTGTGCTACATTGCCTCCTATTATGTCCCATATTTTACAGGCTTATATACTGCCCTTAAGAAGCTCCCATTCTAATAGGGAAGACAAAATGAAAGTAACTATGGACATACAGGACCCAGAGACTGTAAATGGAAGGGAATCTCAGAAGGAGGAAACTGAGGAAGTGGGGAAAGAAGGTGGTCAGGCCTCCTACAGAAAGTAGGATTTGAGGACACCCAGCAAGTCAGGAGGTGGAAGTGAGGAGGGAGAGCATTCCAGGCATAGGGAATAGCTATCTATCAAAAGCAATAAAGTCAACATGGGCTAAGACATCAGGGATGTCAGGGTCTTTGGATCATGGAGTACATAAAGAGGAATGAGGTATAAGAAGACTGGAAAGGAAAGGAAGGGGTAGGCCATGAAGGGCTTTAAAACTCAAAGAGAGGATTTTATTTTTGAACTGGAAGTAATAGGGAGCCATCGATTTGGGGAGGAGGGGGCAGTATAACATGGTCAGACTTGTGCTTTAGAAAAAATCATTTTGACAGCTGAGTGGAGGGTGGATTTGAGTTGGGAGAGAGAAGATGGGGAACCAACCATCAGGCTATTGAAATGGTCTAGGTGTGAGGTGAAGAGGGCCTGCAGTAGGTGGTGGCTGTCAGAAGAAAGATATGTATGTGTATGAGAGATGATGTGAAGGTAGACTTAACAACAAATTGGATGTGTGTGATGAATTCAAGTGTCAAGGGTGACACCGAGGTTGTGGTACTGTAAATAAGACTTCATGGAGCAGCTAGGCCTTGAAAGAGGGACGGTAATTGAAGTTTAAGTAAAGATACCAAAGTACTGGTCTTATTTGGAGAATAGTGAGTAATGCCATTTGGTGGGATAGTATAATGTATGGAGAAGAAGCAGAAGCAGAAGAAGAAGAAGAAGAAAATAAGAAGAAGAAGAAGAAGAAGAAGAAGAAGAGAATAAGAAGAATAAGAAAGAAGAAAGAAGAAAGAGGAAATTAAAGCATAAATAAAGAAAAGACAGAAAGAAGAAAGGTAAGAAGAAGAAAGGAAAGGAAAGGAAGGAAAAAGAGAAGAAGAAAGAAGAAAGAAAGAAGAGAAGAGAAAGAAAGAAGGAAAGAAAGAAGAGAAGAAAAGAAAAGAAAGAAGAAAGAAAGAAAGAAAAGGAAAGAAAGAAGAAAGAAAAGAAAGAAAGAAGAAAGAAAGAAAAGAAAGAAAGAAAGAAAGAAAGAAAGAAAGAAAGAAAGAAAGAAGGAAAGAAAGAAAGAAAAGCCTGAGGAGGCCAATTGGAGCCAAACTGTGGAGGACCTAAAGTACCAGTGTAAAGATGGGGGAATAGTATTGTATCCTTTTTCTGACTTGTTCTCAGAGGAAGTGCTCTTCACATCTTTGTCTCTAGAGTGGAAGTAGATTTGAGAATTTCTGTTAAGTTCTACTAAACAAACCATGCTTGTATAAGGTCAGTAGCAGAGTGGTTCTTGGGGACATACTGCTACTGTCACACATGAGCGAGATCACTCAGTTTCAGGGTTGGTTTGACTTATCTTCTCCACTGGAATCAAGGACGTCCCGTTTGCTAGGTGTTGTCAAAAAGTTAAACTTTTCAGAATAGGGCCTAAGAGTTGTTTCTGAGTGAGGGAGAAAGAGATTCAGTCCCTTTCTTGTCAACAGCTTTGATTCATCTTCAGCTCAGAACAAATGTTTCTCAAAAGAAGTACCCTACATGAGAAACAGATGGAAGAGTGTCCTTGAATGTTCTCAAAGGGAGAGGGAGCCAATGAGAAGGGGAGGGAAAGAGGGGAAGAATTAAAGAGGAGAGGGAGTGGGAGAGACAGAGACAGAAAGGGGGGAGAAGAGGAGGAGAGAAAGAGAAACAGAGAGACAGAGAGAGTGCATGCTGGGTGAGAGGGCTGAGAAAAAGCTTTGAGTTCTAGTTTTAACTGAGCCTGGCCAAGCAGATCGGCCTGTGGTGCCAGAGTTTCTCTCTTTAAATGAAAACAGACCAGAGTCAGCAAAGTAGTTGGTAAAGTGTTCAGAAGCCTGGGTGCTAAAAATCCCCAGAAGTCCCTGGTCCTCTGGGAAAGATCACAATGGGGAAATTTCTCTTGGACTCATGGAACTCCTTTTGTCTCCACCCTCCACTTTCCCCAAGGGGCTTCCTGGTGGACACAGCCTGAAATAAAAAGCAATTGAAGACCAGCATCCATACAAATGATCCTCCATAAACAATAGCAAAGAATAAGCTGTTATTATGAATGATGTTCATATGATGTTGGTTATGTAGTTCATGAAATGCTTTCACTTTTATCCATTATCACTTGGAATCTGGACACATAAATTCAGACCCCAGCTGCTGAGACATTTTGTAGTTGCACGATCCTAGGCGAGTCAGGTAACCTCTCTGCAAGTCAATTGACCTCTCTAACCTCTGTTTCTCCAGCTATAGTGTGGAGATGATAATCTTTACACAACCCAGTTAGGAGCTTAGTTTTTTGAGCTGGAAAGAACCTTGAAGGGCATCTAATCCAACTCTTAAATTTTTACACACGGGGAAACTAAGACCTAAAGAAGAGTTATAGTGAGAAAAATGTCCCAATTCTGCATTCTGGGGACTTGGGTTTGGATCCAGCCTGTAACACTTAACTACATGTGTGATCTTGGGCAAGTCACTTTAAATTCCCTAGATCTCAGTTTACTCATTTGTAAAAGAAGATGGTTGGATTATATAGCCTCAGGGGTCCCTCCCAGATCTAGATGTATGATCTTAAGTCACTTGCCCAAGGCCACATAGGTAATAAGTGTCAAAGATAGGATTTGAATGCAGGTCCTCTGGGTCCAAATCCAGTGAGTTTTCCACAATACTATAGTGGCCACCTTTGCAGGACTACTGTAAGGAAAACACTCTGTAAGAGAACACTTAAAGGGAAACGTGAGAGCCATCTCCAAGTCATTGTAGGGCTATCATTTGGAGGAGGGGTTAAATGTATTCTGATTGGCTTCCAAGTTCAGAATCAGGAGTGATACATGGAAGTTAAAGACAGAAAAATTTAGTTTCAGTGTAAGGAAAAACTTACTAGCAACTATATATAGTACCCAAAAGTGGAATGGGTTGTCTTGGGAAGTGGTGAGGTCCCTATGAGTAGAGTACTTATTCTTGCTCAGGTAAGCCTTGAACTAAACCAGGGGTGGGGAACCTGCAGCCTTGGGGCCACATGTGGCCCTCTAGGTCCTCAAGTGTGGCCTCCAGGCTGCAGATTCTCCACCCCTGAACTAGATAGTCCCTGAGGTACTTTCACATTCTGGCATCCTATGATTCTGTGTGGGGAAGCAGATTTCATTTCAGTATAATAAAGAAGTACATAACATTTAAAGATTATCGAAAAAACAGAATTGGTTACTTTATTAGGTAGTGAGGTCCTCATCATTGTAAGTATTCCAGCAGAGACTGGATGATCATCTATCGGGGTAGTACAGAGGAATGGTAAAGGAGAGAGCATTCACTGACCTTTAAAGTCCTTTCCAAATGTAAGATTTTCTTGCTTTGCTGATACTAACATCTTCACTCCTGGTACTGAGGAGGGTCCTGGGTTTTTGAAAGCTATGCTAATAGTAATTGACAACATTCAACCAATCCCACCAACTGGAAAGTCTTCAGAGGATGGACACATAGTCCATTGCTGGGCCTGTAATTGAAGACCAGCCTAGCCAAGTCTGAGGGGACTCGCCACCATCTTGCTTTTGCCTGACATTGCAAGGATACCAAGAGAATCATCATTCTTTAGCCAGCCGTCACTTTACAAAGGGACCAACCCACCTTCTTTTTCGCTCACACGTTTCTCAAATGGTAGGTACCCTTTATGGCCAGTTATCTTTGGAATTCCTCTTGTGTACTGCATTGTATCCTGCTTGCACTCACCTTGTATTTCTCCATTGCCCTCTGGGTGATACTCATTTTCAACTCTTCAGAGACATTAGTATTCCATGACTCGTGGCCATGCAACAACAATGAAATCCATGCATTGCAAGTAACACAAAGAAAATCCCATCACCTCTAGTGATAAGATCAGAATTTTATGTCTCTTCAGAAATCCCAGTGTTACCATCACTACTCTTAAAGTAATTTTTATTATTTTCCTTGTAAATTCAATAAATTCTATTCAGTAAGCAAGAGGACTATAATAAAAATCAAATTAATGCAAACTTTGGTAAATGATTTTCTGTGGGATGTATCTCCAAGTGATTGGGCCAGTTTACAGTCACAGAAACAGGCCTCTAAAATCAACTGTTGTAACCAAAGTCAGATTTTCACAACGTGGCAGCCAGCGTGCCCCCAGCAAAGGCTGTAAGTAAGGCCAGTAGATTGGCTGAGAGATGAAGAGCCTTTGCTCTGCTCTGTTGAAAGCACCCTCCAGCTTCTTGGATTTGAAGACAATTTGTGGCTTTTGGGGGCATTTTTGCCACCGAGAGCAGCTAATGAGCCTAGTACAACCTTAATTATTTCCACTCTACCCCACCCCCAAATGTAAGGACGGCTCTTAGAGTATCACACACACACACACACACACACACACACACACACACACACACACACACACCTGCCTCTACTAGCTGATCCTGGCTTTCAGACAGAAGTAGGCAGGCTGTCATAATGTTACATGCAGCTTGTGCTAGCCCAGTGGTAAGGTTTTCATCATCCATTGACTAGCCGTGCTCTAAGAGGCTGGTTGACTAATAGTGTTGTAGAAGAAGTCCATGTGATAGAGAAGTCAGGGCATAGAATATGGAGTCAGAAAACCAAGGTTCAAATCTTAGTTCTGTCTCTTTGAGGAAAATTACTTTATATCCTAGAGCTAGAAGGAACCCAAGAGGGAATCTAATCTGACACTTTTGTTTACAAATGAGAAGAATGAGGCCCAAAGTCCTATGTACCTGAGACACATCAAGAGGAAGAAGAGTCTCAGAATAAGAAAATAACCAATGGCTCTAGTTAGGGTTGCCTATGGATGTTTCAGCCAGAACTAACCCCACTTCTCTGGTCTCCCTGATAAAAACCTGCTTTGGGAACCTGTGTTGGCAATCAAAATGGGCTCTTAGCACTTAGTTCAACCAAGTGCCCTTGAAGAGTTTGGCCTTTATTTCCTTGATTAAATTAGGAGTACTTGATGACCTCCTTGCCTCAAGGGAAAGCCTAGTTTACATGGGTTTGAGTGACATGTTTGTGACATCAGAGGCTTTTAGACCACATGGGTTTAAGTCACCTCTTTGTGATGATTTTAGGTCACGTGGGTGAGTCACATGTGTGACTCACCCTTGACCCTGAAAAAGATATAAAACCAGGGGTTGGCTTTCTCTTTTTCGGAGCTCTGACCCACAGCCGTGGTCACGCAAGTGACTCTGGGCAAGCCCTTGTTATTAGTTCCCGGGCTGAACTTAGATGATGGTAACTATGAATTGTATTTGGTCTGTCTGTCAATGTTTGTAATTTGTTTGTATTTGCGCTGAAGTTCAGGGTGCTGGCTTTTTCCCCTTGAACTAGGTGAATGGTATTTGTATGCGGGATTAAAGTAAGCTTAAAGTAAAGTAAGCTTAAAGTAAAGTAAGCTTAACGATGCTTTCCTTAGTAAAGCAGATCAAAAGGACCTGGGCTTTTGCAGCCCTTCTGTGAGCTGGTTGTTGTTGATTTTACACCCCCCACAGCAGCTGCTAGCCAGATTGTTGAAACAGAACCCCTGCTCACCTGATTGGGCATCAGGTTGTGGAAGGACCAATAGAGAATGACAAAAGTAAAAAGGGCCTCTGAGAAAGACCATTTCATTATGGCTGGGTGCATTGGCCATGTGTGATCCTTCAGGGAAGGAGAAGGCTATTCAAAGTCTCAGGCGGAAATATAGAAACCTTGTTTCACTTCAAAGCTATCTATATCTATATACGTATGTGTGTATATTTTACATACACACACATGTATGTATATGTATGTGTATGCCTGTATACACACATATATACATATATGTGTATATGTATATATCAGTTTTACCTGCATAGAACTAAACAATTAACAGGTTCATTCCAGATGCCACCTCCTACAGGAGCCGATTCTGATTTCTCTCTTAGTTCCACACCAACACCTCCTTTGCTTTGCATTTACTTAACTGTGCATATATTGTATCCTCTACTAGAATGTAAAACCCTTTAGGGCAAAGACTATCATTCATCTTGTCTTCATGTCCTCAACACTTTATACTGCTAATAAAAGCAATAATAATGATGATAATAACTTATATTTATATATGTAAATGTAAATACAGAGTGTCCAAGCAAAGTCCTCTTTTATCTTGACTTGAGGCTAGGGGTGGATGGTGTTTGTATTTTCTGCTACCCCTTAAGGATGATATGTTGTGCTAGGGAAGACCCTGGCCTGGGACCCTTGTGTAAACAAGAATTTTGGGGAATGCTACTGAATGCAATGATATGTGCCATGTGTCATATGACATATTGAGTGTTTATATATATATACGTATATATATATATATATATATATATACATACATATGTACAAAATGATGTTTTGCTTAAGGATGTTGCTATGAATGTTATGATTTAGTTTATTGAACAATATTTAGTTCTGAATAAATAGAGTTCATTCTACTATGCGATCAGACCCTTAAAGTTATTCACATCAGCAGTCCTCAGGTGTGCTGCCATGATTGGCTTTACAATATACTACATATAAGATTTATATAGTGCCTACTATGTGCACTGTAATCTCATTTGATCCTCACAACAGCCCTAGGAGAAAGGTGCTATGACTATATCCATTTTTGCAGATGAGAAAACTGAGACCGACAGAGGTTAAGAGATTTATCACACAATTAGTGTCTGAGGTGGGATTTGAACCCAAATCTTCCTTACTCCAGGGCCAGGACTCTATCTATCATACCACCTAGCTGCCTTGAACATGGATCAAACTTGTGATTTCATTGGTTTAGCAGGGAACTTCCATCATAGAGTGTTATAAAAAGAAAACCCACTTTGTGACAATTTAAGTCACTGGTCAGGAAAAGGCTTTATTCTGTACGTTGTCACAAGTCAAGCCAGGGAGTGGCATTAGCTAGCACATAAAGAAGAGTGTCTCTATGGCACAAGTGGGCTGATGAATATGAGATATGCCCAATATAGGTACTTATAGAATTAGAAAACACATCATCATACTGGACTCACAATAACTCAGTTGCTGATCTTGGGGGTAACTTGTTGTACTTCAGGGGAGGGAGTAGAGACTTCCTAATTGGCCTATCTTTCAGGTATCATTTGTCCTTTGGTTGTCTTTGAACAAAAAGGGGGCAAGAGCAGGGAAAAGGGAGGTAGAACAGGTTTATGGAGGTGGGAAAGCTCCTAGGAATATAAAAACCAGAATCTAAAGTGATTTGGAAAAGTAGACATATACTTAGAGAAAAGAGAGGAGTTCCATAGAAGCAAATGCCCACTTACACTTGAAATGGAGATTTATTTTTAAATGGAGTCGCTCGTGTCAGAAAAAGGGGAGATGTCTCCATCAACACAGAATATCACTTTACCCATGCAGATTGGCAAGTGTTCAGAGACTTACATTCTTAAAGAGTTACCTTGCACATAATAAGTAATTAATAAATAATTGTTAGGTTGGAATGGGCTATAAAACCCACGAAACAATTTTCAGGACAATTGAAGCAATACATAGATAAATAAAAAACAATACAGTCAAACAGTGAGGCAGGGTCCAGGCTTTAGAATTTGTCACTAGCTGGAGCTTTAGCCTTACCTCTCTTTGTTTTTGTGACAATAGCCCACTCACCAAGGAGTGTCTAGAAAATATGAAGAGTGTTGTCTGTGAGAGCGCCAGTCATCATTAGAGGAATAGTTTTCCCAGCAGGCTCTCATTTGGAGGCACAGGCGTCCTATTTTGACTAAGAAATGATGAAAAGCTCCCTGCCTGGCTGGCAGGGAATAAAATCAGTGGAGAGCTGTACAGCCAATAAGTTAAGAAAAAACCCTAGAAATAATTTGTTTTTTGTTTTTAAAGCTGCATGGTGGAAATTAATAAAAGCATTGTGGTGGGTTGAGATTGGGAACAGATGACTTACTCAAAGGCATTCCTAGACTTTCCTTCTGCCCCATTGCTGGCTCCCTGGGAATTTCTTAGAAAAACTTTCAACACCAAAGGAATTGAGTAGCACCCAGAGTTTGAAACATTCACAAAAGAATTTCTGGTTATGAAAAAAAATGGAATCAGAAACTCTATTACAATGCAATCATTTCCAGTAAAAATAAACCTTTAGAAATGAATCAAAGGCTCACCTCCTCACCTTCAGCTCATTGACTTCCTAGCTTCCTTCAAAGTATAGGTCACATAGGTCATAGATGAAAACATTAAGACCTTGGGGCCCAGGATGAACTCTTATGGAAAGGCCACTTTGATCTGAGATTTGAACTCAAGTTCTCAGAATCCAAAAATTGGAATAGTGCTACCTGCCACTCATGCACATCCATTCCAGTCAAAATGGTACATGACATTCCATCTCCTGCCTGTGCTTCTGCACATCTAGCATGCACTTTCTCCTTACCTTGGCTGCAAAGCCCTTTGCTTCCTTCAAAGTACATCTCAACTACCTTCACCCCTACGTGAAGTCTTGGCTGATTCCTTCAGTTCTTAGCACTGTCTCCCTGATGCAATTTCTTTGTATTTACTTTTCGTGTTCATATCACATTCTCTACAGTAGAATATAAGTTCCTCGAGGCCAGGAAATGTTTGGGGTTTGTCTTTGTATTACAAGGCACCTAGCACAATGCCTTGAATTAGCACAGTGGTTATTTTGTAAACATTTAGAGATAGAATATGAACTGGACCTTTGGTTTCATTGATATAGGGGACTTCTAGATGAGGAAACTCTCTGTGCCAATAGAGGCTGGCATCTCTGCTAGAGCTTTTTGTCTTAGGAGCTGCCTAAATCACTAGGAAGTAGAGTAACTCGTCAAAGGTCACAGAACATGTATCACAGGTGGCACTTGAACCCGAGTCTTCCTGGTTTTACACTGGTTCTCTGTCCTCTATTGCTTCATAATAAATGCTTGTTGGATTTAATGGAAATAAATAAGGTCATGGCTGCCAGGCACCTTGAGAAGTCAACAAGTCAATTTCCCTACCTTTCCAAGGCACCATGCAAAATCAGAATGTGTGGCATGGTGGAAAGAAGGGAAGAAAGAACAGGAGAGAGAGAAAATAAATGCTTGTTAATTGAAAAAAATTTTGTAATTAAAAAAAGTTTTACTTTGATATTTTTGATGCATGTTATAAGCCCTCCTTGTCTTTTGTAGGTTGTCATGGCCAAAAAAATCATCTCCTGGTAGCAAACCTTGTGGGAACAACATTTAGCTAAACTGGATCTCCAAAGTCCATCCCTAGGTCAATCCTGAAAGTCTTTCCCACTTAGTAGGATATGCCCAGACCTGTGTTGTGCCAATATAGCCTTTGAGAACTCAGGGTCACTCCCATGCCACAGTGAAGGATCAAAGGAGGACTTTGCTGGAAGATGAGAGTAAAAAAAAAATACTGGACTAAAAACAACGATGGAAGGACTGACCTTCAAAACCAGATAATAATTGCTGACATTTTGATATTCCTTTAAACTTTTCAAACATTTTGCATAGATGGGCTCATCTGATCCCTCACACCAACCCTGTAAGGTGCTATTATGATCCTCACTTTACAGATGAGAAAAGTGAAGCTCAGAAAATTTCAATGAATTGCAGGGGTGGCAGAGAGGGTTCTACAGTCAGTCATTTCCTGAGGTGAGATTTGAGCCCAAATCAAAGTCTAGCCCGCCCATCCCTTTCTATGCTGACTCAGCAGTGTCAGAATCCACATCCATGCAAGGAATCTTGATTTTTCTCATGTCTACTCTGAGCATTGGTAAGAAAGTGGAGGAAACAGGAAGGCACATGCAAGATAAGGTGTTGGGCTGGATGGTCTCCAAGACCCCTTCAGAGACATTTTCTGTCTATCAGTCTGTGAGAATTAAGCAAGAAATGAACCATCAAGAAATGGAAACTTTTCAATGTCTTTATATTTAAAACCAAACAGACAGGAAATTCTCCTATTTCCAGGAACTCAAAAAAACATCGTATCTTCTTGGAATACAGTTATCCATTTAAAAAGCCTTAATTTCCTCCTTTCCTTTGCTGCAGTAAAGGCTACTCCTGCATCAGTGGAATGCTCAGCACTCCCCCATGTGGCTAATTTGCACATTCCAAGTTTGGTCATTAACCATGATGCAAGAGAAGTAAGGAATAAAATGGGACTGAGATGTAAAACTTGTCCGTGTTCTTCTTTTTCCTCAAATAAAACTGGTAGCAAAGGCAGCCAGGCTGTCAGCCCCAAACTCTGAAATGATTTCATCAACCTGGAGGTGCCATCTTAGCTATGGAAGAGGGTGCAACAGTCCCACCCTGTGCTTGCCCAGTATGAGTTTGCCTCAAGTCCACTCAGACACTAAAGATTTAATGCATGTGCTGAATTTTTATTGGCAACAAGCTCGATTCTTGGCATAACCCTCGAAACAATCGTTTGTCAACCAAATCAGGGTTTTCGGTCATCTTAATGATTATCTGCCCAGTCCAGGGGATTTTTGATCAGTCTCTGAGATGACTGAAAACACCAAAAACTACTGTGTTTTCTTCCGTGCAGAGGTTATTTTCTAATGGAGACCAGGTAACAATTCCAGAGCACATAGAATGTTACTCTCTGGATTTGGTTAGAGGAAAAGGGGAAGATTTCCATCTAAAGCTCTAGAAATCCTAAAATAGAAAATACCCAATTCCCTGTCATAGTTCCTCTAACACATAACCCAAGTCAGCAAGGCCAGATTTTAGACAGGAGTGGGGGAGGATGTGATCCACAAACATTTTTCTTCTCAAAGAAGTCAGCCTGTCCAGTAGCCACAGGCTTTCAAGGCTGTCTTTGTAATTTTACCTTGTCTCCAAACTGTCATACACCCCGCTATCTACCATACATCCATCAGTCCTTTGAAATTAAAACCAGAGCATCTCTAGATTAAGAGGTCAACAAAGAAGGTCATTGGACCTCCTATAGCAAGTCAAGCTGACTCTTCTCTGCAGTCACAAATGGGATTGGGTCCATTTTTTCTTCTTTCTCATCTCCAAATAGACCATGTACCTCTAGAATGTTCTCTGTGCAAGAGGTCCAAGGGAAGAATTGAACATCTTCTCTGTTACAACCTCTTGGCATTCATTCAAAAGAACAATTGCCAACAACACCAAGTGACCTGACTATACTTTGGTTTTTGCAACCAGCCTTTATCTCTATTTTTTCTCTCTCTCTCCTTCAACCTGTTTAGCTAAAATGAGATCATTTTTGTAAAGTGCTTATTACAATGCTGGTATATAATAGTCACTTAATAAATGCCTGTTCCCTTCGCCCTTCTTTAGCTCCTTTGCAGGGATATTGGAGGCCTTGGCCAGTTTATACTACTGAATATATACTATTTAGGAGAAAGGGTCTATAGACATTTAAATGGAAACATTGTGCATAATTAAGTTTATGAGGCTGGAAAATGCAGGAAAAAATTCTGTAGAAAGGAAAGGAAAGGAAAGGAAAGAGACAGACCTTGCCAACATGGGCCCTTTTTTCTGCCTGACTTTGTCTTTTGAGTACAGCAGTTGCTGTGGTATTCATATATTTCTTTCTACATCAAAAAAACCAATGATGAATACTTAAGACCTTCTCAGACAGGCCTTGAAGAATTGAGATTTTTTTTCCCAGTAGCTGTGAGGGGGAATGATCCACCAGCCATCTGTGCTGGTAGAGTGATCATATGAATAACTAAGGGAGAGGAAAGAGAGAACAATAATCTCAAATACTCAGATATCTTGGTGACTTCCTCAATCTGACAATTCAGATAGCAACCCATCCGTGCTTGCCCATCTTGTCAGACTCTTGTCTATGTTTTCCTCTAAGTTCACCACAGTGCCAGGGGAAAAGGTCTTCCCAACATGCTGGAGGATTTCCTCATTTTCCCTTAACATTGATCAGATGCAAATGGAGCATACAATTTCCCCATTGGTCGTCTTTCCCTCTTGCCCCATTACCAGACATCATCTTTTTTTTTACCCATGCATTTCTTTGATGGTATCCCGTATAACCCTATTTTCTGGTCTTAAACTATTTATAAGAAAAATGTCACTGTTGTTGCAGTTACTCGGTTGTTTCAGTTGTGCCCAACTCTTCGTCACCCCATTTGGGATTTTCTTGGCTAAGATAGTGCAGTAATTTGCCATTTCCTTCTCTAACTTATTTTTACAGATGAGGAAACTGAGGCAAAGAGAGTTAAGTGACTTGCCCAGGGTGACAAAACTAGTAAGTGTCTAAGGCCTGATTTAAACTCAGGAAGAAGAGTCTTCCTGACTTCAGGCCCAGCATTAGCTGCCCCATGTTGAAACTGATTCACAGGATGTCCGATATATCTTTTCCACCAGTCAATGAACAAGAATCTCGCTTACAGTACTGCATAGGCAGCTAGGGATTAACAATATACATCGGTTTCCTCAACTGTACATTTGGAGTAATATCATCAACTACTCCCAGGTTATTGCCAGGATCACAAAAGATATCTGTAAAGGGCTTAGCCCAGTCAGTGCCTGATATATAGGAGGCACTTAAAAAAAAAGGTCGTTCCCTCTTCCTATCCTTGAACATAGGGGAAACAACTTCTATTCAATATAATACAATGTATTGTACATCCAGGTCTCTTATCACAGGACTTTTCTGGGTTTGGGGGTTAGAGTAACCAGAATCAGTAATTGCCTTTGTGGTCTAATTCAAGAAGTGCTACCTAAGTATTGCCCCTAAATATTTCCCTTACCCTGAGCTAAACTACCTGAAATTCTACCATGAAAATGATTCTTTTGCCATTTAAGTGCAGATCACAAAAGAAGACTAACTACGCCCGAGAAAGTTAGCATCTTAAATTAGTTCCTATTAAGGTGCATGATGCTGGAGGAAGTCACTACAATTTAGGGATGGGGAGAATGGTAGAAGAGTTGCTTAGTAATTATTTTTTCTCTCTTTGGCCATCTGGTAGCACAGTGGGTAGAGCCATGTGCATGGAGTCAGGAAGACCTAAGTTTGAATCTAGACTGTGGACCAAAACTAGCTACGCAACCCTTGGCAAGTAGCTTAAAAAAAAAAAAACTCTGTTTGCCTCAGTTTACCCAACTGTAAAATGGGGATAATAATAGCACCTACTTCATAGAGTTGTGAGGATCAAATGAGATATTTGTAAAAAATGCTTAGCACATCACCTGATGCAGAACAATGGCTATATTTATTTATTTTATTTATTCTCCTTCCCTTCTCCCCCCAATCCCATGCCATAATTCCTTGCTTCACTGTCTGCCTTAGACCCAGATAAGTCGTGTCTTGGAGCCCTGAGACCCTGGTTGGTAAAAAAGAGTTCTCCATATCTAACATGACCTAGACTTGGTCCACTGTTGTCTGACCATCTCCATGGCACGCAGTCATGTGCATTTGTTTCCTTCCAATCCATCTTTTTCACCTTTGGCCCTTGGTATAGTAATCCAATCAAAACTATGATTCCTAAAAATGGCATATCAATTGCCCTATGGCTCTACTAACGATCCCTGAGATTTCGCAAATCACAGCATTCCCAGCTGCCCCATATCTAGGGAATGTCTTTCCTATTAGAATGTAATAAGCTCCTTGAAGGTAGGGACTGTCTTGGTTTTTGCATTTGGATCCCCACTGCTTAGCATAATGCCTAGCATTCAGCAAATGCTCAATAAATGCTTTTTCATTCAAGAGTAAGTAAAAACCATTTGTACAGTGTCTGAAAAACAAGAAACGTAAGCAAGAGATTCTCATGCAAAGAAGCAAACTTGGCATCATAAACACCACCTAGGCCTAGTAGAATGGGACCTGTGACTGAAATTGGACTCTTAAAAAGTATAGCTTGTTGGAAAGAAACAGTAAATAAAGGCAGTGGTAGAGTACCATCGTAGCTAAATAAATACAGCCTTGTGCTATGTAAATCTAATTCCGTGGTTTATTGCTAATATAGAAACCATTGGTGGTATACACAGAAAGGTTACAAGGATACATTTACTCATCAGCTTCACTAGCCACACCTTTTCTCAAATAGGTGAAGTAGCACACCTGGTAGTCGCAGAGGAAATCATTCCTATCCAGAGCTCTAGGCTGGATTTGAGTGGTAGTAGCTATTACAGAGAGCTCAATTTTATTCCCAAGAGAGCAGACCTGAAAACCTTTTTCAAAGGCACCAACCCCCAGGTTGATAAGCAAATCCTAGGCACCTTTTAGTTATACCAATAATGAGTAAGCATGCTTATGACACATGAAGAATTTTTTTTTGGTGTCAGGGACTGAACCCAACGGATTTATCAGTCACTCTTAACTAAATCTGTCCACTCTCCTACCTTTAAAACAAATTGCATCAATTTATTAAATTTATATGATATTGATATTCAGTTTACTACAAACCATCTAGACAGAAGGAGGAAATAGATAAGAAGTTGGAGGGACAGACAACAAGCCTGACATGAAGGTATGATATTGACGTGGTGGGATAATTAAATTATCCATGTATCTATCTGAGAGGACTCTCTGCCTAAAGCAAAGCACTTGACAATCTGTTCATTGACTTGCCTTAATGTTCATTTCATCCTTCAAAAGGTAAAAGAAGTGATGGGGAAATTGATATTTTGGTCCTGATTCTCAAAAACAGGGAGGAACAAGTGACTGAAAGAGATAATAAGAACTTTCTATTCCTCACACAGGACACTTTGTCTTCCAACTCCAAGGCATTTTCACTGGCTGTCTCCCATGACTGGAATGCTTTCCCTTTGCACCTCCCCTACCTTCTTGGTTTCTCTGGCTTCATTCGATTATAATCTAAAATTCTACCTTCTGCAGGAAGCCTTGTCTGGTCCTCCTAATATTAGTGCCTCCTCTCTGTCAATTATCTTCCTTTTACCCTGTATATGTGTTGTTTGTAGTTTTTGCAATTTTGCCTCCCAATTAGACTGTGAGCTCCTTGAGGTAGGGACTAGTTTTACCTTTCTTGGTACTCCTAGCATTTAACATGGTGCTTGATACATCATAGGCACTTAGTAAATGCTTAATTAGTAAATGCTTATTGACTTGACTTTAAGGGATCTGTCTTAAAATTTGTGATTTAGGAGAGGAAAATCAGGCATAGTCAGCAACGTACCCTAGATTTTAAAAGAATAGATTTCAAATGGTTAAGCACAAGAATAGGTAGGATCCTGTAGCCTAAAATATTTTATGAGGAAGTCCCCTGACAAAGTTTGCAGAACTCTAAAGTATGAAGTTCTGAAGAAACAAAGAGAAGTAATTCCACTGAGAAAGAAAAACAGGAATTGTTCAAAGGGACCTATGAATATCTGGCCACTGGACCCAGATGGCTCTGGAGGAGAAAGTGAAGCTGGTGACCTTGCACAGCCCACCCTCACTCAAAACAAAGTCAGTTGCAAGTCATATCATCTCCCTGATGCCATGGGCCTTTTCAAGAACGAAGAACAAACACAACAACAATATGACTACACAGGGAATTCATTGTAGCTTTGTTTTTGTTTTTAAAGATATGCACATAAGATGGAAGGAAGAGAAAATAAAAGAGTGAATACAAAACCATGACCTCATCCTGTAAGAATGTCAGAAATGCTAAAACTCAAAATGAACTAGAGCTTTGTAGAGAAGTTAAGAATGACCAAAGAGAGGAGAGTAAAGCGACATTTGGGAAAGGAGGAAGATTAAGGAAGATAAGGATGGGTCTGAAGCCTTGAAGGGATAAAATAATGAAAACAGATAATGGAGAAAAGGCACAACTAATAGCTTCTTTTTTAAAGCTTTACTCTGTCAAGATGAAAGAGAGTTAAATTAGAAGAAAGAGATCATTAAAACAGAGGTGAAACTCAGGATATGTAGGAAGATAAGAAGAAATCTCTCAGCAACTCTGGAGTTCAAACATTGGGCCTGATGAACTAAAGACCAAGGTACTAAAAGAGCTTGGCAGATATGATTGCTGAACCCCTGGCAGAGATCTTTTAAAGACTGGCATGCAAGACAGATACCATAAGACTGGAGAAGAGCAAACTACATCCTGATTTTCAAAAAAAGGAAAATAACCAGAGTCTGCAAACTATAGATGAGTGAATGTGACCTCAGTCCCTGGAAAAATTCTACAGCATATTTTAAAGGATGGTTAATGAACATCTTTTTTTTAAAAGGAAGCAATAATATCAGTCAGAATGACTTCATCCTGAATAACCTCATTTCCTCTTTACCAGATTTTCTAGAACGGCAGAACAAAAGAATGCTATACATCTAGTTTACCTAGAAGAGGTCTTTTAAATTGTCCTTGCAGAAAAAATGTAGGTTAGATGATAGTGTGGAGCAGGGGTGGAGAACCTGCAGCCTTGAGGACATGTATGGCCTTCTAAGTCCTTGGGTGTGGCCTTTTGACTGGGTCCAAGTTTTACAGAACAAATCCTTTTGTTAAGGGGATTTGTTCTGTGAAGTTTGGATTCAGTCAAAGGACCGCACTTGAGGACCTAGAGGGCCACATGTTGAGGTCGCAGGTTTCCCACTTCTGGTAAAGAGGGGTAGATAAGAATTAGATGAACGCTCAGACCCAAAAGTCTATGGTGGAGAGCCCCAACCATCTGTTTTTGACCCTGTCTTTTTTTTTTTTAACATTTTTGTTAACGACTTGCTGCATATCAGGAAGGTGGTAGGTGTATCCTCTTCTTCCTTCTCTTCACTTCAACAGAAGAGACAGATGATAGGTGGGAATATAAAGAATATGCTGCTTCTCTAGAAATGCAGATGATTTCTGAGCCTCACACTGGATGCTGTTAACTAGCTATTTTGGAAACTGGAACAAGCAACACAAAAGATGTCTGGAGGAAGGGTGAAGAGTAAGAAGAGAACAGGGGAAGATTATGGAAGGTGATCTCCTTTGATGTGTGCTATAGCAGAGAGGAGCAAGGGGAGGGGAGGAAGGAGGGGAGAAAGAAAGTGGACCTTCTAGTAGTTTCCTATTTCAATTAATTCCTGTTTCAATGCATTATATTTCTATGCTTCTGAAGAATTACAAATACTGTCATTTCTCTAGAGCAAAGCCCCAATTGCCCCACCCTAGTTCCATCTCTGCTTAGAATGCTCTTTGTTGGTTCTCTCACTACCTTAAAAATTGCTATTAGTAGTTAAGCCGTTTAGCTGGGGTCTGGGTATCCCTAAATACAACCATGCCCCTGGTGCCCTCGTATGGTAATGGCCCTAGGGGAAAGGACATTGAAGAGGGACATGTGGCAATGGGAAGTTGAGGCATCCAGAATATAGACTTTTAAAAAATGAAAATCACAATTTTACCTCCCCTTGCCCTGAGAGGGGATCCCAAACAGGTATGGCCCCAAGCAGTGATGCTTGGCTCTTTTGTTTACATAATTTCCTCAGTGTGGGAAGTCCCTTCCACTAATGCAGATTGCAACCTGTCTATAACTTAATAGTTAAGTCTGAGAAAATTGCCTCTGGCTCAATTGCCCACTGAGAAACAGCTTGTTAGGGTTAGAATGGAACTAGAATTCAGGTCTTCCTCATGCTGAGTCCAGAGTTCAATCCACAGCTCCACGTTGCCTCTCTTAAATCTTCCCACTGCCCTGACCTCAAGGAGTTCACATTCTAATGGAGGACCCAGCATGTAAATAACTAGGTTCTTATTCTATCTATCCACCTACCTCTATCTATCTAATCTACCTATCTATCTATCCATCTGTCTAATCTATCAATCCATCCATCTACTCTGTCTATCCATATCTTCTACCTACCTATCATCCATCTTATTTACCTATCTATCCATCCATCCATCTATCTTCCTATTTATCTATGTAATCTATCAATCCATCCATCTATTCTATCTATCCATATCTTCTACCTACCTATCCATCCATCTTATTTGCCTATCTACCTATCCATATAATCTGTCTATCCATCCATCTAGTCTATCTACCTATCTATCTAATCTATCAATCCATCCATCTATTCTATCTATCCATATCTCCTACCTACCTATCTAATCTATCAATCCATCCATCTATTCTATCTATCCATATCTTCTACCTACCTATCTATCCATCCATCCATCTTATTTACCTATCTATCCATATAATCTGTCTATCCATCCATCCATCTATTCTATCTACCTACCTATCTATCTATCTGTCTAATCTATCTAATCTATCAATCTATCCATCTATTCTATCTATCCATATCTCCTACCTACCTATCTAACCATCCATCTTATTTACCTATCTATCCATATAATCTGTCTATCCATCCATCCCTCTATTCTATCTAATATCTAATCTATCAATCCATCCATCTATTCTATCTATCCATATCTCCTACCTACCTGCCTATCCATCCATCCATCTTGTTTGCCTATCTATCCATCTGTCTAATCTGTCTATCTCTATCCATCCATCTATTCTATCCACCCATTTATCCCTATATCTACATATAAAGATACAGCTATATATCTGTCTCTAGAAATCTATGTAAACTGTTATCTCAAGATCAAGAAAGAAAGAGAGATAGAGGCATACAGAAAATATAGAAAAGTAACGTGATATAAAGTAACATGAACAAGGAGATGTTAAAAGTTGAGGGTGGAGGGCTGCTCAGGTCTCTGGCAGAAGGTTTAGCTTTGAGCTGCTTCTTAACAGAAGCCAGGGTAACTAAGAGACTAAGAGACAGAGCTGAGGGAGCAGAGCATTCCAGGCATAGGGGACAAAGGCATGGAGTTGGGCCATGGGGTATCCTATTAGTAAATGGGCCAGTGAACATTACTGGATCATAGTGTGTCAAGAGGAATAAGTATAGAAGACTAGAAAGGCAGGAAGTGGCTACTAGAAGAGAGGCACTTACTAAGTGCTGATTGGTTGATGGATGAGAAGAGCAACAGTTCACCAAGTGCTCATTTGCCCATGGGCAGGTTCCTCCTTCATCCAAGGAGCAAAGCTGCCTTGCTCTTCCACTTCAGGAGGCCTTTCCTGGGGAAAAGGGCCATTTTCTTCAGCATTATTAATTAGAGTATCCTGGGTTTCAGTGCAGTTCTAAACACTGAGGCCACTGGGCTGAGATGGCCAAGTCACATTTTCGCATCCCAAAGGGGATTTCTACTGCCCCCAAGGCCTTATCCAGTTCCCTCTGTGTTTCTCATCTCTGACCTTTTGGCTTTGTTTCATTTTCAGGCCCTTTTTGCCCTGCCTTTTGTGCCAGGTTTCTTAACCTGCCCCTTTCCACCAGCCAGCCTGGACAGGATTCTATGGCTGACTATTTTCCCTGCCAACATGTTCCTGCAAAGTCTGGTTGGAGCCCAACAACAGGAACCTTTGGGGCCAGGTGCTGGCAACCCCATTGCTGTGGCCTGGTAAGTAGAGCCGCAGGAGATGTCAGTGTTGTTCTCGCTACTTCTGACTTACTGAGTGTTGACAGGGGGCTGGGTCCAAGACTAAAGGTGAGGCAAAGGTCTAGTCCCTGCCGAGTGGGCTCCAAGATTGGGGGCAGGGGGAAGTTTCATACACCCTTAGCTTCTCCACAGCTCCCCATCTCAGTCTTGTAAATTCTTCAACTATTTCAGACTATCTTAGTGGGAGAGCTCACAGCTACATTACCTTCAGGAGAGGGACAGACAGAGAAACAGGGAGAAACAGAGAGGGAGGAGGGGGAAGAAGGGAGAGAGAGAGAGAGAGAGAGAGAGAGAGAGAGAGAGAGAGAGAGAGAGAATCTGTCCCTGAGCACATTTATGAAATAGGCAGTGTCTTCTGTGTCTCCATTTCTGGGGTATGCTAGTAAATGTTTGACAACTGACTCTCCAAAAACAGTTAAATGGACACATACTTCTAATTAATATGAATTAACATTTTCTCCCTCATTTTCTTAAGTCTAATCCAGGGATGACCCCAAGCCCACATGTGGCCCTCTAGGTCTTCAAATCAAAGGGCCATGCTTAAGGACCTAGAGTACCACATTGTAAGGAGATTTGTTCTACAAAGGGCCACACTTGAGGACCTAGAAGGCCACATATGGCCTCGTGGCTGCAGGTTCCCACCCCTGCTTCTAGACAATCGACAAAACCATAAATCAAGCCTGATTTGTACCATTTACCAGTTTCTAAGGTGTCAATGCTCACACGAAAATTCAACAATTGGCTCTTACAAGCCAATGCAAACTGGCTCAATCATACCACTACTCCATATTCTCTTTTCTGTACCCTTTCCTGTATTTAAGAAGCCCTACATCCTCAAAGAAGAAGTTGGGTGGCTCATTGGATAGAGTGCTGGGCCTAGAATCAGAAAGACCTGAGTTAAAATTCAGCCTCAGATTACTAATTGTATGACCCTGGGCAAGTCACTTAACCCTTCTTGCCTCAGTTTCCTCATGTGTAAAATGAGCTGAAAGGAAATGGCAAATCACTCCAGTATCTTAATCAAGAAATCTTCATACAGGGTTACGAAGAGTCGGACGCAACTGAACAACACATCCTCCAAAGCCAAGAACTCTCTGAAAGGATCTGCTATCAGTAATTACTATCTTAGTGTGAATATAAACCGATAACTCTCCTTTAGATGTCCCAGCTTTGTCTTTAACTGTGGAAAGAATGCCTATCCACTTTTATGGAAAGTTCAAACATTACTGAAGATATTAGAGAGGCTCTTCAGGTAGGACAGGGCAGGGTCTTCCTAGTTATCCAGGGTCTTTCCAGACACAATTTTAAAAGAATATTGATGATGATGACGATGATAGATAGATATAAAGCATTAATATCATGCTAATAAAATATATATTTTATATATCTATATCTATCTGTCCATCTGTCCATCCATCCATCTAACCATCTGTCTGTCCATCCACCTGTCCATCTATCTAATCTCATTTGATCCTCAAAACAACCCTGTGAGGTAGGTGTTATTATTATCCCCATTTTACAGATGAGAAGATTGAGGCTGAGAGAGATTAAGTAATTTACTCACAATGACACAAATAATTATCAGAGGCAGGTTTTGAACTCAGGTCTTCCTGACTCCAACACAGCACTCTATCCATTGCCCTCCCTACCAACCTCTAAACTGGATCAGCTAGAGAGTCCCCTAAGGAGGGCAACCCGGGTGAAGGCCATGCCATATTAGGATTGGTTGGAGTAACTGGGAATATTGAGCCTAAAAAAAGAAGACTCATGGGGAAAGATAGGACATGGGTCTTTAAGGAATCAGACTTGTCCTGTTTGGTCTCAGAGGGCAGAACCAGGACCAATGAGAGGAAGCTGCAGAAATGCACACTGAAGCCTGAAGTCAAGAAAGACTTCCCAGTATTAGAGTTGTCCAGAAGTGGAATGGATTACCTCGGAAGGGGGTGGGCTCCCCCTCTTTGGAAGACCTTTGAGCAGAGGCTGCACAACCCCTTGTGATAGCAGGGATTCCTTTCAGTTACAGGTTGGACTTGACAGTCACTGAAGTTGCTTTTATCTCTTAAAATTCTGTGATTCTTATCCTGAAATCCCAACTGTGAGGCAACCAACCAGACGCAAGGAGTGATTTCTAGGTTCCACCACTGGGCTAGTTTAGAGGGAGATGTGGGAGATCTATATTGGACCAAGTTGGTGTTTTATGATGGTGGTTTGTAACAGATGTGGAAGATCAACCTCTTACATCAGCTCTCTAAGGATCTGACCTGGGGAGAGGGGTACTATGCAAGCCCCCTTTAGGCTGAGCTTTACCAGACTTCATTTTGGTGACATAATTACTTCTCTGAAAATGTAAATTTTATGTTCATGTTAATGCTTCTGACCATCCCTGAAAAGAAATGCTGAGCTAGCTCCATGAACTCTGTCCTAATGAGAGCTTAAGTATCTAAGATTCAGAGTATTTAAAAACATATTCAAATTGACAATCTCATTGCATCATGCAATAATTATGTCATGTAGGGAGTAAAAGAATTATTACCTTATTTAGCAAGATAAAGCCTAAGGCTCAGAGTTTATCATTGTTTAGTTGTTTCAGTCACATCTGACTCTCTGTGACCCCATTTGGGGTTTTCTTGGCAGAGATACTGCAGTGGTTTAACACCTTTTCCAACTCATTTTACAGATGAGGCAAACAGGATTAAGGGACTTGCCCAGGATCACAGCTAGTGTTTGAGGTCAGATTTGACCTCAGGTCTTCCTGACTCCAGGTCTGTCATTCTATCCACTGAGCCACCTAGCTGCCCATGACTTAAGAGAGTTTCCTTTTTTTAATCATAGGATCTTGGAGTTAGAAGGGGTTTCTGAAACTGTCTAGTTATAAGATTCCAGACCTAGAAGTGGAAGGGACTTCATAGGTCATCTAGTCCAACCCCCTCATTTTATAGATGAGGCCCACAAAGGTTAAGTGACTTGTCCAAGGTCACACAGGTCATAAGTGTCAGGGGCAGAATTTGAACCCAGCTCCTCCGACTCAAGAGCCACTGATTTTTTTTCCACTTTAACATACTACCCAAGTTATAACTGAATAAGAATCTTTTCGCTAACATCCTTGACGAGTGTCCAACATTCTCCTCTTATAGTCCTTCAATGAAACAGGATAAGTCACTTCCCAAAGCTACCTCTTTGCCTCTTAGATACCTCTAAATATTAGGAAACACTACACCAGGCATAAGTCTCCCTCTCTGTGACTTGTACCTGTTCCTAAATCTAATCTTTCTTCTGCTTGATGTACCCCAAACTTTTATCACATAAATTATGCTCTCATCCTATCTCCACTGCTCTGTTTGTGTAATTAATACTTAGAGGCCAAGGGCATGACTTTACATTTATACCTATTAATTTTCATGGTATTAGATTTGGCCCAACGTTCTAGTCTGTTGAGAACTTTTTGTACCCTGATTCTGTTATCAGATGTGTAAGAAATCTTCTAATTTATGGCCTCTTCAGATCGGATGAGCATGCAATATGCCCCTTTATCCAAGTCATTAAAAAAGAGCAAGGAAAGTTCTCTGGGCTCCACCACCAGTTGATATTGACCCACTCAGGATCAGATCAGTCAAACAGCTCCAAATTTGGCTGTATCATCTTCCAGCCTAAATACTCTGAATGTTGTCCGTATACTCTGTTTGCAAGAATAGCATGATGTGTACTGTCAAATGCTTTCCTTTACTCCAAGAAGCCTAAGATTGTGGCATTCACCTGATCCAACAATCCAGCTACTCTATCAGAAAAGATGACACGGCTATTTGGGGACGGACTAGTTACTGAAATCATTCTCATTCTTACTGTTCATGCTGGTTGAGATATTATTGCTCACAGAGAGCTCCTTTGATGATTCATTCTAGAGTTTTCCTAGCCATCAAGGCCAAGAGCCTTGGCCTATATGTTGAAGTCTCCGCCCCCTCCCCTCTTCTGAAAATAAGGGTATTTCCCTTGCTCTCAGGCTTGTGTCAACTCTCATTCTCCACAGTTTTTCACAGATTACAATCACATGGACCATTTCTTTCACAATCTCAGGGCATCATTTTTCGAGATCTGGTGACTTGATCTCACTGAAGTTATCTAGATGCTCAATTTCAAACTCTTCACTTATCCTGGGTTTTATTCCCTGATTACCAGGAAACTGTCCAGGGTCTCACAACATGTGAGTGGCAGAGCTGGACTCAAAGTCAGGTGCCTCAATCCCAAATCAAATCAAAACCAATGGCATTTACTAAGCATTTACAATGTGCCTGATACTGTGCTAAACACTGGGAATATACACACAAACAAAATAAAGACAGCCCTGCCCTTAAGGAGTTTGCATTCTAGTAGAGAAAAATAACACATGAAAGGAAACAGAAATGTAGGGGGATGGGGAGAAGTTACTCTGCAGGGGCAGGAAAAAAGTCCAGAGAGTCAGGGGCAGACAGCCCAGAGCGGAAAGAAGAGGGGAATACAGCTGGTCTGGGCCCTTCCTTAAAATAGAGATTCTTAAAAGAGGAAGATGAAGAGAAGGAGGAGGAGGAGAAAAATAAGGAGAAGGAGAAGGAGGAGGAGGAGGAGGAGAACATGGAGGAGAAGGAAGAGAAGATGAAGGAGAAGTACAAGAAGGAGAAGGAGGAGGAGGTGGAGGAGGAGGAGAAGAAGAAAAAGAAGAAGAAGAAGAAGAAGAAGAAGAAGAAGAACAAGAACAAGAACAAGAACAAGAACAAAAAGAACAAGAAGAAGAACAAGAACAAGAAGAAGAAGGAGGAGGAGGAGGAGGAGGAAAGGATAAAGGAGAAGTATAAGAAGGAGAAGGAGAAGAAGGAAGTTAAGACAGAAATCAAGTGACTTGCTGAGGGTCACACAGCTAGTAAGGCTCAGAGGTCAGATTTTGCCTCAGGTCTTTCTGATTCCACACCAGTATTCTATCCACTGCACTACCAAGACAGCACATTTCACTTTTAGCCAAAATATCCTTATACCAAGTCAAGATCTGCTTTCTGTAATTCCCACCCATTCCTGTCATCCTAACCATACCTGAGCAAGAATCTCCTCTGTAAAATACCTGACAATAGGTCATCCAGTCTTTGCTTGGAGATCTCCAGGGAGGGTATCTGGTCACTTCCCATTCTATTTTGGGATGGTTCCTCATCTTTGTGACTTTCACTTACTGCCTCCACTGACCTTCACATAGTGGGATCTGAAGGCCCTTTGACCTCAGGTTATCCATGTCCTTCCTAGAATGTGGTACCCAAAACTAAACAGGATGTTCCATGTGTTGTTGAACCAGAGCAGAGTACATGCAGAGGAAAGCAATCAGGATGGTGAGAAGCTCAGAAACCAAGCAATGTAAGGATTGAAGGACTACGAGGCATTTGACCTGGAGAAGAAAAGACTTTGGGAAAACTTGGTCATTGTCTTCAAGCATTCAGGTATGGTTTGAAAGGACTATCATGTGGAGGAGGGATTGAACTCGTTCTATTTGGCCCCAGACAGCAGAAGTAGGGGCAAACAGTAGAAGTTACAGAGAAGTCAACTGAATTTTTGTGTAAAGAAAAGCTTCCCATCTGGTCCAGCATACAATAAACTGTTTGGAGAGTTAGTGGGCTCTCCCTCCCTTGATGTCTTCCAGAGGAGGTTGGTTGGATCATCCCTTGTGGAGCATGGTGGAGAGAGGATTCCTGCACCGGTCCAAGTTGGCTTGAATGGCTCCTGGGGTCCCTTCCAACTCAGAGATCCTCTAAAGCAATCCTGAGTGTGTAAGGCCTTCATTTTCAGGGTAAAAATAGAAAAGGAAGGCAATGGTAGAATTTTTAGGAGAACTCAGGAATGGGAAGGAAGAGAAAAGGAGAGATCCATCATTCATCTTTATTTTTAAATGATGAAACCTAGTGAAGTTGGTTGACTAATAAGATAGTCATGCTCTTACCCTCCCCTGCTTAAATGGTCTTTTGTGCAACGCTGTTCTGCCTGTAGGAAAGGACCCTCAACTGTCAGGTTATGGGGGAAAAACACAATGGAGGCTGCCCTGCCACTCAGGGGAGCATTACAACTTCTGTAGGAACTTTGGAAACCCTCATTGTGTCTAATAATGAGCCACAGATGAACTGCTTGTTTCAGCTGCTTAAGTTGACAGTTTGGTATTTCTAAAATTGCAAGATAAACAAATTTGCTAAAAAAGAATTCAATGGCTATGTGTCAGTATTGTCTGTAATGAGGCTGAGAGCCTGGAGGGAGCCATGATAGACTCAGGTAGATTGGCTCTTTGAAACAATTTGTAGCCATTTTCATGATTGTGCTGTCCAAGACCCACATACGTATTTTTATTTATATATTTTAACATTCTTTTTTTAAAAGTTGAGTTTCAAATTCTCTTCCTCCTTCCCACGCATTCAGAAGTCAAGCAATATGATATCAATTATATATATATGAAGCCATGCAAAAACACATTTCCATATTAGCCATGTTGCAAAAACAATAAAAAGCAAGAAACATAAAGTGAAAAAGTCCACTTCAGTCCGCACTCAGAGTTCATCGGTTCTCTCTAGGGTGCTGGATAGCATTTTCATCATGAGTCCTTTGGAATTGTTTTGACTCATATATTCTTGCTAGCCACATGTCCAGGTGTAAATCACTGTTCCTCCTGACCTTCAACTTCATCTGTAAAATGGCGATAACAATAATTAAGATACCTACATCACAGGGCCATGGTATGGCTCAAAGCCTTGAATGCCAAACTGTCTTATAGATTTATGTCAGCTATGATTATTCCAATCACAGAAGCCAGGCCTTCTGGCTCTGCCACCTCCTAGCTGTGTAGTTTGGGATGTAACCTGACCTATATGTGCCTCAGTTTCCCTTGTTGTAAAATGAGAGTGATAATACCTCTACTAGTTACCCATGGCTCAGGGTTGTTATAAGGATAACAGGAGACAGTTAATGCTCATCAAGGCTCTATACTATATAAATGTAAGTAATCATTATCCTGACAAAGAGGACAATATTTAGAATCTGAGCTGAAAAAACCCAAACATGTTGAGTAGTGGGTACAATGACTTCTCTTCTTTAGCAATTTCCTCCCCTTTTAGAAAGAGCTAAATCTCTCAAAGAGACAGCTTGACAGAGTAGATAAAATGCTGGGCTTGGACTCAGAGAGGCCTGGGTTCAAAACCCACCTTTGATACCTATTAGCTAGGGGACCTTGCTCTAATCACTGAATGCAACAACCTAGGACATATTTCAGGAGGTGGGGGTTGGGGAAAACTGCATTTGGGGTCTGTAGTCCTGGGTTAGATTCTCAGTTCATCTACTTACCACATGCACGATCCTAAGTCATTTAACTTGTCTTGGGTTCAATCTCCTCACTTGTAAAATGAGGGGTGGGGGGGGGGATGGACTAAATGACCTCCGAAGACCTTTCCACTAAACCTAGGATTCTCTAGAAAGAGCTCCTTCTGCTGGCAAAACCACAGATCCTTCATGTACTGGAATAATCTCTAAGGGTTACCTTGGTACCTCCAGTAGAATGGGAGGTCCCCGAGGATAGGGATTATTTTTATCTTTGTATTTCCAGCTCCTAGCTAAGTGCCTGAAACACGGAAAGCAGGCAATAAATATTTGTTGAATTGGATTGAATTGACTATCTGAGTTTTTGGATGTTCTAGGGCTATTCAGGGTCCCAGGGGCTCAGTTAATCAGATTAATGACAATAGGAAAGGGCAAAAATGTAGTCCCTAGGAAAAGAACTGCAGGAGATGGGGAGAGAGACAGCCTCCAAACTCAAAGCCTTCTTGGCTGAGCTAGCTGAGCACTAAAGGTCTCTGGGAACCCTCTGGACTGAGCTCCCTGCCCCACGTGCCATTAACTGTAACTGTTTCCCACTGAAACCATCTAACTCTCATCCATTGTGCTTCTCTGTCTGTTGTCCAATGGCCAATCTGTCATTGGGCCCAGCTGACAGGCCAGAACCCGTCTGGGTCACAGAGCTGCCTGGCACCAGCGGTAATAGGCGTTTTTGTGAGAGGCTGTGGCCCTGTATCATTGAGTGGGACGAAGCTGAAATCGGCCCTGAATGATGACAGGTCCATTGCCAGTGACAATGGAGCCTGGATTGCCTGAGCCTCTCTGAGGGCTCTGAGGTGGGTAATTAAGAAGCTGCTAAGGACACAGGAGACGCTTGATGACAGGCTACAGGTGAACTGAACCCAGGCCCAAGGGAGCTGCTATCCAACCCTGGGGAAGCCTGAGCTACCCAATCAGAAAAAGAGCTTTCCAGGCAGCCCAGACACCTGGTACCTAAGGACACAAGTGCTCTCGCCTCCAGCAGATATAATCAGGACCCTAGATTCACTCCCAGCCTTCTGGGAAAGCCATTCTGGAGGCTAGGATCTGTCTCACAAATTGTCTGTCAGATGAGATAATCACTCAAGTAATTAACCAGCTTTTGGTCCATGCTGGGGCCTTCAATCTCCGATCTAAAAGGGCATTTAGGTTTCTTTTTCAAACAGCAGCAGTTTCCCTGGTCCTCATCAACCCCCTGATGTAAGGATGAAACTGAGGAGTTTCTTCCTTTCTTGTTCTCCATATGGAATGGTCTCAGTGAATCATTCAGCTACTGCTTTCCCTTTGTGGATAAATGGAGAGATATCTTCTTGACATGGGGGTTTGTCAGCTTAATGGGCTTTTACAATTTCTAAAGCACTTTCAGGTTTATAAAGCATTGTCCTTACAACAATCCTGTGAGGCAACGCCATTATCAAGATTTCCATTTCAGGGACGAGGAAACTGACATTTAGAGCCAGGTAGTAAGGGGCTGAACCTGGCTTTGGACCCACGGCTACAAGTCCAGTCTTCTTTCTTTATATGGTGCTTCCTCTATACTAGCACCAAGGATAAAAATAATGAGGATGATGAGAAATTTTAAGAATAAAATAAAATGTTTAGTCTCTGGACCAGCAACTTAGCTTCATATGGGCCAAAAAAAGCTATATTGTGGCCAGTCTTATACACTTCACCAATCTGGGTATTAATCATCAATGACTTCAACCTGGGAAGGACCACAGAGAAGGAAACTGAGGACCAGAGAAGTTAATCAATAAGCATTTATTAAGCACCTACTATTTGCCAGGGATTAATTATTCAATACGCTGGGGATACAAAGGCAAAAGCATGATACATCGAAGTATGACTTTATTTATTATTTACATACATACACACATAATACACATATTATTTACATTTACATATATTACACACTATATACATATATGTGTATGTGTGTATATTATATATATATATAAATATATATGGAGAAAGAGAAAGAGTACTAGCATTTATACAGCACCCATGATGTTCCAAGCACTGTACTAAGCACTTTATAAATATTATCTCACTTTACTTGCATTTACATATATATAGTGCATATATACATATACACATATACCCTTATATATGTTATAAATATATAGATATACATGGCATAGATATATAGTGATAAGAACCAGACCTGTGATTTGGTCTGTATAAGAAAATCTAGGAGAGGAAAGTCCCTCCCTTAATGTAGGTCAGCACTTTTTCTGAAACTTAACATTTTAGAAAGTTGACTAGAGCACTGAGAGGTTAAGTGATCTGCCCAGAGACACACAACCAGTGGGTATCAACAGCAAGACTCTAACTCAAGCCTTCCTATCTGTGAGAACAGCTCTCCATCTGAAGGCACTAGTGGAAGGTGGATTAGATAGCACTTGAGATGAGTCTTTCAAGAAAACAGAATCTAAAGGATAGAGGGAGAGTGCATTCCAGGCATGGGGGATAGCCAGTGACTTACCCAAGGTCACACAGATAATCAAGTCAGAGGCAGGATTTTAATTGAAACCCAAAATAATAAACTGGCAAAAGAACACTCAAATGTCCTCAATGAGTTCAAGCCCCCAAGCCCAAGCTAATTCTATCAGAGGATAAAGAACTAGAACATGTGATCAATAGCTATGATTGATGATCTTTGGAAAAATGTGGCAAACTGGACAGGTGCTGAAGACCTGGAGCCAGGCAAGTATTAGTCTGATTTCGATAAAGGGAAGAAGGTAGAATATTCAAACTGTAGGACATTGAGTTTGACTTCTATTCCTTGAAAAGAAAACTTAGAATGTGTTATTAAAAGGATACTTAGTGAAGATTTATTCAAAAAAATGGTTATTGCAAAGAGCTTGAACAATATTGGGTTATATCAGATTAATCTTGTTTCCTTTGTTGGAAAGATTTCTGGATGGAGACACCAGAGGAAAACCATCAACATGGCATACCTAGATTTCAACAAATCATTTGGCAAACACCCTCATTCTATTCTTGTAGGAAAGTTGCAGAAAGGTGGGCTAGATCAGTGGAGTCAAACAAATAGAAATGAATCCCTGCAGATGGTATATTGACTAAGAAAACCACAAATTAACATTATCTATGCTGCATCGTATTTTTATTTATTTTTTAAAACATTTCCTGAATACATTCTAATATGGGTCAGGCTGCATTCCAGAGTTTCGCTGTCCATTTGGCTACTAGTTTGATACCTCTGATAATAGATTATAATAAAATCAGGCAGATTGGTTAATAATCGGTCATTAATAGCCTGGAGCAAATTCTCTGGTAGAGTGCCCCAGGTATCTCTTCTTAGCCTTGTGATGTTTAACACTTTTATTAATGACTTAGATGAAGGCACAGATATCATACTAATCATTTTGCTTGAAGCTGGGAAAAATATCTAACACCCAAAAGTTTCTCAACAAGGCAGAAAGGGGAGAACAAAGCTTAGATAAAATTTCATAGGAAAAAATGTGAACTCCTACTCTTGGGTTCAAAACATTCAACCTTACAAGTACAGGATAGGGGAAGGTGCCATTAGAGAATTGTTCCTACAGAAAAGATCTGGGAGTTTTGGTGAATCGAAAGTTCATTATGGATCAAAGGATGACATGTTAGCCAATAACAAACAAACAAACAAAGCCATCTGTATCATTTTAGAGAGCACTGAAAGAGTAATGACCAGAACGATGGAGGTGATGGTCTTGCTGCACTATAATGATGGAGCTGATGGTCCTGCTTCATTATAATGATGGAGATGATGGTCATGCTTCATTATAATGATGGAGATGATGGTCTTGCTGCACTATAATGATGGAGGTGAAAGTCCTGCTATATTATGTCATGATCTGACCACACTTGAAGTATGGTGGTAAATTCCAGGTGCCACATTTTGATGATAACATTTAATTTTCCATTTTTAGACCACAGAAAGGTGCCCAGGTTAGCAAAAGTCCTCAGATTCAGGCCACATGAGGAGTGGTTTGAAGGACTGTTGGAGATATTTATGGAGGAACTGGGGATATTTAGTGTAAAGAAGAAAAGACTTAGGAGGGGCAACTAGGTGGCACAGTGAGTAGAGCACCAGCCATGGAGTCAGGAGGACCTGAGTTCAAATCTGGCTTCAGACACTTGACACATGTACTAGCTGTGTGACCTTGGGCAAGTCACTTAACCCCAATTGCCTTGCCAAAAAAAAACCAAGAAGAAAAGACTTGGGTGAAATATTATTGAGACTGCCACACATTTGAAGTGCTACCACACTTAGGATTGGACTCATTCTCCTTGGTTTTGGAGGGTACATGGTAACTGGGAACATTGTGGGGGAATTATGACTAGTCAGATTTTGCTATCCAAACATAGGCTTGGCCCCCTCAGGATATGTTTGCCATCACAGGAGATCTTCCATTAAAAATAGATTACCACTCATGGTGGATATTTCAGTGGATGTTCCTGCTCAGTCACAGAACTGAACCTTAGATGGCATCTGTGGTCCTTTCCAGTTCTTAGGTCTTCTTAATTTTCTGTGTCCATGAATGTAAAAAGACTACTATTTTACTCCCCATCAATATAACATATGCATCTTAATAGGGGTCTTGTTGAGATAGTGATCTAATCCAAGGATCCCTGATGTTTTTATGAAGAGGAGTAATTTCATTTCCCCAAACCTTCAAGAACTCACCAGAGCTTGGGAGCAGGAAATATGTACTGACAGGAAAGTCTCTGGATAGAATAAGAGAGATGTGCACCCCTCCCTGTGCAGAATCACAACAAACTTCTGAAGGTCCCCAGAGAAGGTGCCCCCTACTACCAACATGCTTGGAGACTGAGCAGCACAGGTTTAATATCTAGAGACAGAGCCTGACTGTTCTTTGGGAACACTTATGCACAAGCATCAGGAGTGATCCTGATGGTGGAAGTTCATGTAGGCCAATAGAAGTAATATTTTTAAACCAATGGAACTTTCAGCTAGTCTCAGAGGCCCTGAAGTATAGATGTAGACATTGGGGAGAATAGAGAGCACTATTCTTGATCAACATTTCACATAGGTATTCTTCAGCCCACAGAAATGTTTTTTGCCCCTCTCCTAAATCACCACTGAACCACTAAAGATAATATCAACTGTTCCTCTGGGGGAGTCCAATCTAAATGCTTCTCTTGTCACACTCTGTACGGCCTAGTTTTAGGCCAGGACAGAGAGCAAAGAACTTCAAGCCATGAAAATCAACCCATCCTGGGCATGAATCAGTTGCCTTCCTGTTATGAGAGGCAGCATGACATAGTAGATGGAGAAGTTCCCTGGATTCCAGAAAGACCTAGGTTCAAATCTCACTTCTGACATTTATTGAGTGTGTAATCCTGATGGTTACAAATTCTTGAGGGTTCACATTCCCAGCCTGACAAGAACCAAGGGGGGAGAAGGGATGCCAGACCAAGTGAAGATTTGAACATTAATGATCTCTTACCTTGAGCCTCCTTCTGGTTTAGTGATAGAATCCCTAGAATGTTAGGACTGGAAGGAAGTTTTAGGATGATGGGATCCAACCCCTTCATTCATTCAACTATTCATCACCCCTCATTCTTGCTCCACTCTCCCTATGCTTTTACTCATGCCCTAGAATACCTAGAATATGTTGCCCTCCCTTCTTCCCAACTCTATTATTTTTTTAAATTCTTCCTTCACTTCAGGCAGCCAGCCAAAGAGCATTTATTAAACACTTACCATATTCCAGACTCTGTCTTAACCTTGGAGAGACAAAGAAAAGCCTGTTTCCTCCATGAAACTTTCTCTGATCACCCAGCTAACAGTAAGCTCTCCCTCCTACAATTTCTCATTACCCTTTATAAGGACTTCTCTTTTGCATTTAAATGTGCTATTATAGAAATTATTTTTATCTCTATTATTAGATCATCAGTATCTAGAGGTCAAAGAGGGTATCTGATTTCATCTTTGAATCCCCATCTAGTATAAGGCCCTGAACATAATGATAATGATTGATACAGAAATCATCGGATCTAGAACATGAACTTAGAGGTCATCCATTCCAACATTTTTCACCGGACAAATGAAAAAAGCTGAGATAGAGGGAGATTGAGTCATTTGCCCAAAGTCACAGCAATAGTAGGGGGTAGAGTTGGTATTTGAACCCAGCTCCTCTGACTTCACAGCCAGTACTTTTATTTTATGTAATATATATTTTATATAATATTTATATAATCAGTGTCATTGACATCACTGTATCTACAAGTGGCAGTGTAGCATGGTGGACAGAGAACCTGCCTCAGAGCCAGGAAGGACTGGGTTCATGTTCTTCCTCTGATACATACTGACTTTGTGTCCTTAAACCAATCACCTAACCTCTGAGTGCCCTGGACAATTTTCTAGGACTGTAAGTTTCCCTGTAGTTGGTTGCAAACCACAAAAGAAACTGATGCAATTTCACCTTTTCCTTCCATTTTGCCTATCATAGTTTCAGGAATTCTGATATCTCATCCTATTATAGAGTTCTATCACTATATTCATGCCATTCAATTATATCAAATGGATGTTTTGATAGAATAACAACCTTCTTTTTTGCACTGGCAGTGCTTCCATCTGAAGAATCCTTCCCTTTGTCCATTTTGTTAAGGGCTCTTTTAAACAAAAATTAATACAACTTGGTAATATGCTATACCGAAGAGCATCACATCTATATGCTATGATAAACAAGCAAAGACTCACAAAATAACAGTGTGTTAAGACTCTTGGCTAGCTAGGATTGTAGTGTTACATTCATTAAATTTCATTTGTATTAAATATAACCTGGTATCATTTTATAATTTGCACCAAATTGAATTTTGCATCATTTGAACTCACATTAAGTATAGCCTAGCTGCATTTCTAAATAGCTGGAATTATATATAATGAGAAGAAACTAGAGCCTTTTCCAGTAAGATCAGGGATAAAGAAAGGGTGTCCATTGCCACAACTACTATTTGATATAGTGCTAGAAATGCTAATTATAGCAAAAAAAGGCTATAGAGAAAAAAGGAAAGTGAGACAATAACCTTAAGCAAAGAATGAACAAAATTATTACTTTAGCAGATAATAAGGCAATGTATTTTAATGCCCTAGAAAATCAACAAATATTAGTTGACATAATTAATAACATCAGCAAAGTCATAGTATATAAAATAAAACCTGACCAAACTATTCGTATTCCTGCATATTGCCAACCAAAGCCAGGAAAAAGAAATAGAAATTGAGGTTCCCATTAAAACAATTAAAGAATGTATAAAATACTTGGGAGCCTGCCTACAAAGTTATACACAGGAACTATATGACTACAATTACCAAAAAAAATTGCTTAAGGAAATATAGACCTAAATAATTGGAGTAATAGTAACTTTTCATGCATGAGATAAATCATTATATTAAATTTATTTGTTCAGTGCCCTACCAATCAAACTATCAAAAGATTAATTTTAGAACTAGAAAAAATAATAATGAAATTCATCCAGAAAAACAAAAGGTCAAGAACCTCTATGGGAAATAGAGGGGGCTAGTAATACCATATTTCAAACTATACTACAAAGAAGAAATCATTCAAATAATTTGGTATTGGTTTAAAAAAATAGAGAGGTTGATCAGGAGAACATATTTGGCACACAACAGAAGAAATTAACCCAGTAGGCTGGTGTTCCATAAACCCAAAGATGCTGGCTATTGGAGGAAGGATTCACTATTCAATAAAAATCACTAGGAAACTGGAAAGTAATCTGACAGAAATCAGGTGTAGACCAAAACTTTATAGCATATACCAAAATAAGCTCTAAATGGAAACATGGAATAACATAAGTGGTCACTTTACAAGACAAAAAGCCTATCAAGAAAAAAGCTACAGACTTACAGTGCTAAAGAAATTGAACAAGTATATTGGAGGGAACTGGGTGGGAAACACTGGAAACCTTTTTATTTTTCCATTACATATGAAACAGTCACAAAAATTCATTACATTCTAGTCACAAAATAAGGCATAAATTTTAAAGATTACATTTATAGATCATAATACAATAAAAATAGAAATCAACCACAGAAATGTGCAGGTCTATAGTTAACACAGAAATTTACTCATTGGCTAATCCCTGATTAGGTTGAAGAACAAATTATAGGTACAATATCAAATTGCATTAACAATGTATTAAATTAAATGTTTAGTTGTTATATAAATATTATATCAAAATGATAAATCATATCATCTATTAAAATTAAATGAATGTATCCATAGATATAGAAAATCATCTTCTAAATATAAATAGACATCCTACATTATCAAAAACTAAAAAGTGCAGGAATGAAAAGAGTTTCTTTTACATCATAAAAAAATTCATATGAAATCCAGAGGTTGCATTATATGTAATGGAAAAATATTACAAGAGGCATTCCCATTTTTATGGCAGCAGCAATCATTTAAAATGGTAAAACTCAGCATTGGTGGAGCTTCATTATTGGCTGCTTTTCATTCTCTTGGTGAAGCTGGGAATTGATGTAGTCTTTTTGGAAAGCTATATGACAGGATACATTAAGAGCCATAAAATCATTCATGCTTTTTTGGCCTGGAGATATTCTAGGATTCTAAGGATATAATTGAAAGGGAAGTTAAAAAACTGGAAACAATTGGGGAATTAAGGAACAAACAGCAGGATATTACTGTACCATAAGGAAGTCTGGCTCTGTGAAGTGTTTGAGAAAACTATACAGTCTCTCTGTGCCTTGTCTTTCTCTTCCGTAAAATGAGGGTGGCCTCTAAGGTCTTTTCGAACTCAACATTTATGAGTGCAGGGGCCTGGAGACAGTGATGATTTGGAAGGATATAAAAGGAAATGACTTGAGTGCCGTAGCTGCTAGGCAGTGCCATGATGCTTGGGGAGTTGGACTTAGAGTCAGGAAACCCCCAGTTCACATCTGACCTTAGATCCTTATTAGCTACATAACCCCGAGCACATCCTTTAACTTCTCTCTGCCTCAGTTTCCTCATCTGTAAAATGGGGATAATAATAGCTTCCACCTCCCAGTGTTGTTGTGAGGACCAAATGAAATAATATTTATAACGCACTTAGCACCTCTTTAAGTGCTGTATAAATGCTAGCTATCATCATTATTATTAATAAATGCTTATTGACTTGGTTACATTATATTATTGCTGTTCTTATCAAATAAAATAAAATATGTATAGGACATTATAATCCATATATTTCAGCTACTTATTTTTATCGTTATTATTATTATTATAACTAGAAAAGCAGCATGACATAGTAGCTAGAGGACCAGCCTTGGTGTCCAGAAGATCTGGGTTCAAGTCCCTCCTTTGATATAGACCGGCTGGGTGACCTTGGACCAGTCATTTAACCTCCCATTACTTCAGGCAATTCTTTAAGATGAATTCTTAACCTTTTTACCCTAGTGTCATGGTCTCCTTGAGCAGTGAGGCCCATCCATTCCATGAATTCTGTCTAAGAACTGCATAAACTACATAAAATCACAAAGGAAACCAAAGGCTAGTGGAAAATAAAAATGGAATTTTTTCCCATCCAAGTTCATGGGTCCCCTGAAATCTATTCATAGACCCTTTGGGGGTTAAGAATTTCTTCTCTAAGACAATAGTTTATAAAGGACTTTTCCATCTGCTTCAGGAAAGAAAGATCCAGAAAGAGAATTCCCTTCACTATGAAATCACAAGTGCAGACCCAAAGGGCTTTAACAGAAGACTAATACTAGCAATATTTCTAGCCGTGCCATATTAATGGCACAATAACAAAAACAGCGACAAAATGGGGTTGGGGTTAGCAAGAAATGTTCAGGCTAAAAAGGAAAAACATACAGTGGAAAGAGGACTGGCTCTGAAGTCAAGTAAGCAACAAGCATTTTTGGAGCGCTTAACACATCCCAGGCACTAAACTAACCCACCAAAGGAAAAAGTGTTACTGCCCTCAAGACACTGATGGCACAATGGGGATCAGAAGACCTGGGTTCAAATCCCACCCCTGGCATTTTCTCTGTGTGACCTTGGTTTACCCTTTCTGGACTTCAGTTTCCTCAACCATAACATGAAGGGATTGGACCAGATGGGTCACACAGCCAGTTAGTGTTAACTACTACTCTACGTCACTGCCTTTTAAGTATCTAATTTAGAACTAAAACAATAAAGAAGGAGAAGGGGAAGGGGAAGGAGAAGGGGAAGGGGAAGGAGAAGGGGAAGGGGAAGGGAAGGGGAAGGGGGACTTGCTGGACTTCACTAAATCATCTCCAAGGCCCTTAAAATTCTAGCACTCTAGGATTCCCCAGGGAACATGTCAAAGTGGGATCTCATTCCTACAACTTCCCAGAAACATGGGAAGTTGCATCATTTGGAGCATCTACTCCAATTGTTAGGTTGGTGCTGGGTTTTTTTAAAGTACCTCTGAAATCTGCCTCCAGGGTGACTCAATATACCATACTAGAATTTCATTAATTTTCCAACTGTTTTGGGTTCAGTCAAACTACAAATGCATTTTCCCCCTTGGGACCTTTCCCCTTAACTTATTCCCCCTCACACCATGTGTTTGCAAGAAGAAATCAGTTTCATCTGTTTCTTATTAATTTTTTACTTAACTTGTCCCAGCATCATTGGCTTGGAGTCCTCTGATGTCCCAGGCACCTGGGGAGTCCTTCACAACCATTTTTTTTTTCAGAGAAACAGGAAGTCCTTTGGTGTCTGAAGTCAATAAAATGGAGTCTCTAAACAAGATTGGAGAGGGGGTAGTTTGGAAGTTGAGAGGACTATTAGAAGGTGATTATATTGGACCACATGAATGGGGAGAAATAGAAGAGAGATCTTATGAAAGTAAAATCAACAAGACTGGGAAACTGATTGCAAATGGGAAGTGAGGCAGAGTGAATAAGAAGCAAACAGAAGCCTACAAAGGATTTTGTATTTTCTTATGACTATAATTAGTGAGCTAGGCCTTGGCATCTGATTGCAAAAGACTAATGAAAAAAGGAAAATTAATTGACTGCAGAAAAGTTCCCAATCCCTATGGCCTTTCTGCTCTGTCATGAGCAGCTTTTCGATGGTCAGCATCTGGCTTATTCAGTATTGGCTGATGGTATACTTGAAACATTGGTTGGAATGGCCAGGTCTTCCCAAACCCTTGTCCCAGGTTCTCAGTCTGGGCTTGTGGCCTAAGAGAATTGGATCAAGAAATGAGAGCTGACAAAGGCAGCCCTCTTACAATTGGGTTCTCAGGGGAAAAAATGTGGAAAGGATTTCTGCCCAACTCCCCCAGGGAAAAAAGAGAAGATGTCAGCCTGACATGAAGGAACTTTTTAAGAGATCACTTGGCCTTGAGCAAAGAGTCCAGTTCTGAAGGGATGAGCTGGCTTTCCTTGGGTACAGTTCTTACAGTTAACCTATGAGAAGAGGCCAGTATGTAATCCCCACATGGCTTCTTTTTAAAATTTGCCAATTCAGTATAATTCAGTTCTGAGAAATTTTCTAGTGGAATAGAATCAAATTTTTCTCTCTCCCTCCCTCCCTCCCTCCCTCTCTCTCTCTCTCTCTCTCTCTCTCTCTCTCTCTCTCTCTCTCTCTCAGGGAAGGCTTGTCCTGGATCCAGAGATAACCCTAGAAACCTAGAATGTTTCAGGGGGTAGTGGAATCTGGATATGTGCTTGTTGGGGACACCATAGTTGGGAGTGCATGATTTAGATTAGATGACCTCAGAGTTCCTTTCCAGTTCTAAGGATGGGATACGAGGCATCTGAGAATCTCTGATTCTATGATCCAATGCTACCCTCACTGACTGGGAGCCAGAACAACACGTGGACTCAAGTTCTAAGACTGTGGCTAACTGGCCCAGTAACCTTAGGCAAATTACTTCACTTTAATGAAGTTTAGCTTGCTCCTCTGTAAAATGGGGAAAATAATACAATACCTACCCTCATAGGATTGTTGTATCAAATGAGATCATGTACATACAGTGTCCCAAAAGCTTTAGTGCAGTTAGAAGTGAGTAAAGCTCCTGCATAAAGTACTCCTATGGTTACCAAAGTGAGCTGTTTTTAGCATTCTCTCTGAGTGATGAGAAGTCAGATTCTATAGCACCACCAATATTCTTCCTGGGATAGTGTATGTCTGTGCATCATGGAACACCACAACCTCCAAAAAAGTAAAAACGGCCATTGACCTAAATGCCAATACGGCTGGTGTCAATAAGCCAAAGCATGTCAGCAACTATGACTTATTCACAAGGAGCAGCATAAAAGAAACATTCAGGAAGCACATGGTTAGAAAGTGAGATGGGCCAGTCATGTAGCAAGAGGAAGGCACAGGCAATGCAAAAAAAGCACCAGTGTGGCATTGGTACCTATAGGGTGTCCCAAAAGGCCTAGGCAGTTTTAAATTTTACCAGATTTACTAGCTTAAAACTGCACTTTTAGGATGCCCTGACCTAGGGGAAGGCCTCAACAGTGTTGGATGAAAGATTTACACATAGGGTGACTCAAAGGTTTGAAGTCTTGTAGCTGGCCACATTATATGCATACCATTAAGGTAGGACTCTAGAACAAAGTAGACAGGTAGAGAACTGCAATGGCTTATGGGATTGTTTTGTCCTTGCCTCTTCATCCTCTATTTCTTTTGTATGGAAGACCTAAGGATACTAGGGTTGGGGGTGTATTCATGGGGGAAGTGTTGAGGGGGGAACCATAGTACCATAGCCCCAGAAAGCCTTAGGTAATTTCTTTAAAAAGTATTCCCCATAATGATCCTAAAGGTATGCAAATCATGCATCAAGAATCAAATGTAAGTGACAAGGAATTTATATCTTCAAGTCAAATAGTAGTCTAGGAAAGTAGATTATGATTCAACCCCAGACATAAGAATTTCAAAAATAGATTGAATTTCTGAGTTCTCTATTTAGTTAAATAACTGTTCTGTCCCCAAAGTGCTTGACTCCTCGTGGCAAAAACTCTCCTTCTAGAGAGAAAAGTCACATGAAGCTAAAACTCAGGGAACTGATATTTCTTTACTAATAGAAAGAAAGCTGCTAAGGATTTTTCCAAATCTGACACTAAGTATGGGCAGGACATACTTCCCTCATCAAAAAAACCCGAGTTAAGCATCTAGGCTCTAAGTTACAAGAGAGATAGTAAAGGATACTCCACCACTAATGTCGAAGAGTCAGAACCTCAGTGAGAACACTAGGGAAACCAGAAGATGGTAGTAAGAAAAAACCTTACCAACCACATGCCACCCAAAGCAACACTTAGCAACCACCATGAGACCAGTAGGGCAATGAATAGTGATGACCCAGAGACAAGCAGAACACCATTCCTAGATATACATGCCTGGAAGACACTACATATCATATGAAACCAGCAAAAGGAGAAGCATAACAACATGACAAGGATACTTCAGCGGGCCTACAGTATTACAGACATGAGTTGCACTTCCACATTTGTGCCCTGGGGATACATTTTCTTTCCATATATTCTTTGTACATATTCCCTTGGTGTGACCACTCTTCTCAGTGATGGTGAATACATTTGTGGAGTAGTATGTCTCAGCTTTATGGGGGAAGTGTTCTAGTACTATTTTTTTCACTCTACTGTTTCACTAAATACCTTTGCTTTAAACTACATTCTCTCGCTGACTAGTAAAAATAAACACATTGGTGGGGGCTCCTTAGCTATGATTTTGGAGTGGATATAGATCTACAGAGTACCTAGCATCTATCATAGCTTTTCTGAGGGCCCTGTGTATAAAAGGAGACATTTAGAATATGGACAAATATTATGGAAAAATTGAGATCTGTACCAGAAGGAGATCACAGTGTCAATGAAATATTAAATAACGGTTCACATTTATATAGCAATTGTGCTTCCTAAAATGCTTTCCTCAGAGCAAACCTATGAAAAAATAGCCTAAATTCATTATCCCATTTTTACAGATGAGAAAACTATTACTCAGAAAGCAACTTGTCCATTGTTGCCCAGTCAGTAGAAGAACTAGAGTCTGAACCCAAATACTTGGACTCTATGTACAAGGCATTTTCTGCTACTCAGTATACCATACTAAGGCAAAATATAAATAATTAATACCTAAAAAATACAAAGTAGATAGAAGGAAGGTCCTAGCATCTAAGGGACTGGGAAAAAAGCCTCTTGCGGGAGGTAGTTGAATTTGAGCCAAATCTTGAAAAAAGTGAACCACAAAAAATATATTATATAATCATGACAGCATGTGTTCCCATGGCATAAGGCTTCATGGGCAGAACCCCTTCAATAATGAAAACAGAGAAAAATATAGATTTATCGGGGATCAGGGTACCTCCATCTAGCATAATTCAAATGCCAAGGAGCCATGATTCCATTGGTGTGATTATTCCTTCCACTGGGACAGACTGCAAAAACTGTACAGCTTAATAGATTGTTTTCATGAGCTTCTGTGGCTCAAAAATTCCTAATTTGGCAGCTAGGCGGTACCTCAGACAATAGACAATGGCACATCTCTAGGTGGCTCTCAGAGACTTTCTAGTTGAATCTAACTTGACTTCTCACTCTCACTCACTCCATATATCCAATCAGTTTCAGTGGTTGTTGGCCATGCCAGGACTTCTCTGCCCCTTCTTCTCTACCTCTTAAAATTCCTAGTTTCCTTCAAGACTCAGCTTGTCTCACCTTCTGTAGGAGGCCTTCCCTCCCCACCTCCCTTCCCCAGCGCTAGAGCATTCCCTCTGAAATTACCTTCCACTTACTCTATTTATACCTTGTAGGTATCTAATTAATCAGAAGTCTCCCCCAACAACTTTTGAAAGACTTAGAAATGCTAACACAATGACCAATCACAATTCCAAAGGACTCAAGGTAAAATATTCTACCCATCTTCTAGTAGGTGAAAAGAAAATGCAGACTCTCTCTCTCTCTGTCTCTCTCTGTCTCTCATTCTCTCTCTCCCTCTCCCTCTCTCTCTCTCTCTCTCTCTCTCTCTGTCTCTCTCTCTCTCTTTCTCTCTGTCTCTCTCTCTCTTATTCTCTCTCTCTGTCTCTCTCTCTCTCTCTCTCTCTCTCTCTCTCTCTCTCTCTCTCTCCTCCTCCTCCTCCTCCTCCTCCTCCTCCTCCTCTTCTCCCTCTGTCTCTCTCTGTCTGTCTCTCTCTCTCCCTCTCCCTCTCTCTTTCTCTCCTCCCCACCCCTTCTTGATTGGCTGATTGATATTGGCATTTAAAACTCTGGGCAATGTGGCTCCAGCCCATCATTCCAGAGTCATTTCATGCTTTCCCCCTTTATACCCTCAAACTTCCAGCCAAACTGGGTCCACTTGTACCATAGTTCAGCATCCTATCATTCTCTGCCATGCCTTGGCACAGATTATCCTACTTCCTTCCTTGGTTTTCTTCAAAGCTTGTCTCAGGTTCTACCTCTTACATCAAGCTTTTCCTGGAAACCCCCTCCCTCACTCAATTTTCCTGTATTTACTTAACTGCACATGTCGTACTGTATATAGCGCTTATGTAAATCTTTATTAAAGAGAGTGAAAACTCAAGAGGTAACTTGGAAAGCTCTATTTCCCAAGGAGTTAGTTTGGATCCAAGATAGAATTGGGTCCAGCTAAGCTGCTGACTACATCTATTCAATATTTCAATACTTCAAGTACATGTATAATACTCTTTCCTTCCACCAGCATCCTTTCCAATTTAACAGATGGTCTCAGGGAGAACTGCTGTGTCAGGAAAACTCATCACCCATTGCCAGCCTGCAGATGGACCTGTCCCAATTGCTAAACTGATCCTGAGACAATAGACATATCCTTTCATTGGGCCAAGCTACAGGCATGCGCTAAAAAACAAAGATATTCATCAATCTTCATAGAAGTGTTTTTGGTTACTCACTATGTGCTGGACTTGGTATTTGTCGTAGGTGCACAGAAGTATCAAACAAGTCCTTGACCTCAAGGAACTTACAATCGGCTTGGAAAAATAAGACTAACACATGTGGCATAACCAGAACCAGGACAAGACAGGGTATAAATAGGGTTGGTAGATTAAATGTGCAGAGAGAGTTCAGAGAAGATTCACAAAGACAGACATAGTCAGGGAAGGCTTCATGGAGGGGGTAGGAACTGAGCTGTGCGTTGAAAGTTGGGCAGGATTTGGATAGAGGCAGGAACATGTCCTCTGGACAGGAAAAACAATACAAACAAAGGCCTAGAATGAAGGAATAAGTAGAGGGAACAAATGGTGAGGAGACCAGTCTGGTTGGAAGGTTGGGGATGATATGAAATAGAACAGGATATGAGGGTTGGGGCCAGACCCTAGAAAGCCTTGAAAGTTAAGTATTGGAGTTTAGCCATCAGAATAGGCAAGTGGTCCTTAATTCCCTTAGAAAACCTTATTCATAATATTTATGGCTGTGAATACAGCAGGAGAAACACTTCAGATGGACCCAATGTGCTGCACATGCTCAATGTTAAGCAAGAAAGAGAGGGTGAGTTCAGGATCAGAGTTCACTGGGAATTGCTGGGCAGGGGTGGACAAGGGTCCAGATGTGGATTCTCTTCTAACATACGTCCTGTTAGTTACTGTGGGAATCTTCACTCTGAAGTCCTTGGTTCAGGGTCCCAAGAGACTGTCAAGCTAAACCAGGCAGAGAGAAGGTATAGGGCCAAAGCAAGACCTAGTAGGAAATGAGCAGGTTTGGGCTCTCTAATAATACTTAGCATTTAGGGGTTCAAATTTCTTTGCCCTGGGCCAACTCGACTTCCTGTTCCCGAGATAAGGAAGAGGACTGGACAAAAGGCTCATTCCAAAGGCTTCCAGGGATTCTGGGACATCAAACAGCTGTTCCCAAAAAACACTGAGATGATTTAAGTGTAAATGAATCAGAAACACATGGATTACATTTCCCTTCAAAAAAACACCCAGGGGATGAAAAAAAACCAAAAAGGGAAAAAATGCCTGAGGAAAGAAATTCCTTTTGCATTTTGATGACCTCAATACTATTGAAAATCATTTGAGAGGTTTGAAAAAAATAAAAAGAAGCCCAAGCCCATATGGTGCCATCCATGGATGGGCTCAAGGTAGAGGAAAGGGAGGAGGATCAAGGCTCTAGGTGTCCAGGGTCCCCTCTTAAGAAAGAACAGACTACTCCCAAGAGCCCCCTTGACTTTCTATTGCCCCACCTCCTTTCTGCTTTCCTCACCTCTTTTCCATGACAAAACCTGAAGTGGCAGGTGAACAGGGTAAGCGGTGGTAGTGGTTGGAATTAGGGAAAGGGAAACCATATGGGTTGTTTTCCCTCCACCCTCGATTTTCAGGTTATGTCTCAGGTGAACTTTTCCCTTAAGTTAAACAGCCCAACAATTTGTTTTCTTTTGGGGCTAGGTGGACCTGTGATTTTATCAATATAAGAAATTCCTAATGAGGAAACTCCCTCTACCAAGGCAGACTGGCACCTACTTTGCTCCTGAGAGGATAAAAGACTTTCCCAGGTTCACAAAGCCAGAATATATCAGATGCAGGACTCACACCCAAGTCTTTCTGGCTCTGAAGTCAGCTCTCTATCCAAAACGAAAATAAAAGCAATAGTAATAATTGTGTTTCTATAGTGCTTTAAATTTTGGAAAGAGCTTTACAAATATTATCTCATCCTCAGAAAAACTCTGTGAGATAGGTGCTATCATTATCCATGTTTTACAGATAAGGAAACTGAGGCAGACAGAGGTTAAGTAACTTGCCTAGGGACAGTACTAGATGTCTGAGGCCAAATTTGAGCACAGGTCTTTCCTGACTCCAGGTCCAATAATCTATCCTCTGTGCCAGATGCTGAGGTATAAACAGAAAGAAAATAGACAAATAGGGTGCTCTCAAAGAGCTCACTCTCTAACTGGGGAGAGAAGACAGAATAGGAAGTCTTTTCAATCTGCCCTCAGCTGATTGAGTGGATGGGATGCTATAGCCAGGAGGTGCTTAGGTTACTTATATAGTTGAGAACCATGCTGGAGGGCCAAAGAGCATAGAGGCTGAGCAGATGAAAGGGCCTGCTGGTCCACCTCATCAGAAGGAACAAAGTGGCTGCCTTCCTTCCTCATGAGGTGCTAAGCAGCTCAGACAAGGCCAGGGGGCTAGAGTGATCCTGATGGGGCCAGCTCTTAGGTGATGAGGAAGGACAGGGACTGGGAATCTTAGGTATAGGTTGGCTTGTCTTTCTTTAAAAGTTGAACTTGCTCTGCCTGCCTGTGGCTGTTTCTGAATTTCCTTCTACTCTTTTCTGTGCATTTTCATTTGCTGGGGATACAAAGAAAGAAAAAAACAGTCCCTGACCTCAGAGAGATCAGTCTAAGGGGGTAGACACAAGCAAACAAGTATGCCCATAAATTCATGTGTGCATCTATATGATACTTCAGAGCTCATCTCAAAGAGAAGGCACTCACATTAAGGACCAGGAAAGGCTTCTTGCAGAAAGTGAGATTTCAGCTGAGACTTGAAGGAAGCCATGGAAGCCAGGAGGCAGAGATGAGGAGGAAGAGCATCTTAGGTGTGGGGGACAGCCAGGGAAAATGCACAGGCAGGAGGAGTGACTTATGTGAGGAACAGCAAGGAGACCAGAGTCACTGGATCACACAGTACATGGATGGCAGTAATGAGTAAGAACACTGGAAAATGAAGAAGCCAGGTCAGGAAGGGCTTTAAAAAAACAAGCAGAGGGTTTTATATTTGAATCCTAGAGACATGGGGAACCACAGGAGTTTAGTGAAGCAAGTAGTGAAATAGTCAAACCTTTCTTTTCTTCTTTTTTTCACATTACTTTAATGAAATAACTTCACTCACTCACACACACACACACACACACACATAATACACATACACAAACCTAAAGCTCTCCCTTATGAAAAATAAACATAGCCAAGCAGAACAAATTCATACAGAGGTAGGATCTGAAAATGTCTTTCTCCTTCTGTACCTCCAGGACATTAAATGTATGCTAAGACACGAGAAGCCACCTTCACCTTCAGTATTCTGGAGTCGCAATTGGTTATTGTACTGATTTGAGTTCTGAGGTCTTCCATTTTCTTTTATATTATTTTAATAATTTTATAAATTGTTCTCCTGACTCTGTTCACTCAAGCCATGAATTATTACTTTTGGGGTCCTACCAGTATCATTAAGTGGCTTTGGAACTATAATTCAAATCCAGCCTCTGACACTTACCTGGATGACTTGCTTAACCTCCATCAGCCTCAGAGGCCGATCTGTAAAATGAGAATATTGGACTGGAAAGCCTCTAAAGTCTCTTCCATCCTGAGATCTATAATCCTGTCATTATCTAGTTCACAAGAATAACCTCATCCACAAGAATAACTTTGGGAGACTTTGTAAAATATGATGGTGTCTTGAAGAGACAACATCCTTTAGGGACTAGAAAGGCAGCCCTGGATTCAAGAAAAACTAGGTTCAAATTCCTCCTCTGACATATACTGGCTGTGGGATCCTAGGCAAGTCACTTAATCCCAAGCCTCAGATTCCTCGTCTGTAAAATGGGTATAAAGGGTTCATATCTCACAGAGGACCAAATGTGATCATGTCTCTTACTTTGCAAAACTTAAATGCTTGTTATTCTTCTTATTCATCATCATTGTTATGACCTTTCTGATGCTCTACGCCTGTGGCATGATCTACCAACCTGGTAAACTTGCCCCCAAACCTAACAAAGTGAGTCTGGCATGAGTTGTTGATGAAGCCAGGCTGAGCCCTTGTGATCATGACTTCCCTTCCTGAGAGCTCGTGGGAGACGGAATCTTACAGTTTGTATAAGAAGACACTGGGTGACCATTTGTTAGGAATATTAAGGAATTAGTTATGTCATCAGGTGAGAAACTGAACTAAATGATGGCAAAGGCCTCTTTCCGGCAGCGTGAGTTTTCTTTTAAGGCCCCATAATTAGCTTCTTGAAGAGGCTTTAGGGTGGAAGGTCATCTAAATTTCAAGCACCAAGATGCTGAAGACAGCCAGTTGTTATCCAACAAGTTAAAATGTGGGTCTCACACACACACACACACACACACACACACACACACACACACACTCTAGCTGACAATTACTTTTTTTTCCAACCATAATTAGCTCTGCTAAAGCTTCATAGAGGTAAATTCAGGTTTGTTGTTTTTGAAGTAATATGAATGTGCCATAGATACAAGCCTACGGCTTGCTTTGACTTAAAGTGTGCTGATTTCTGCCTGCTTTATATGACTACCACCCAATCTTCTGGCATCCTGCCTGTTTCACATATGTGGAGAGTTCAGGTTCTGTTCATGATTATCTTCCTTCCACTTCCACACCAAAATTTCTAATTCATCTTTGTTGTGACCAGAGAAAAGACTGGAAGGCAGAGAATTTATTTGGAATTCCCTTCGTGCCTAATGAGGAGGCACATTCCAGCTCAAAGGCTTCATTCTAACAGAGAAACTTGATGTCCATAAAACGAGTCATTGAGGAAGCCTTGGTAGGTTAATGACAGCTTTATTAATAAAAATCATTCTCACCAATGCTAGTAGCACTGCTTGGCCTTTTTATAGCTAGTCAAAAGCATGTGCTTAAAGTTTAACTGGAAGGATAAGGGGGACAGAGAAGGAAGGAAGGAAAGAAGGAAGGAAGGAAGGCAGGAAGGAAGGAGGCAGGGAGGAAGGGAGGAAACAAGGAAGGAAGGAGGGAGGGAAGCAAGGAAGGAAGGAAGGAAGGAGGGAGGGAGGGAAGGAAGGAAGGAGGGAAGGAGGGAAAGAAGGAAGGAAGGAAGGAAGGAAAGAAGGAAGGAAGGAGGGAAAGAAGGAGGGAAGGAAGGAAGGAGGGAAGGAAGGAAGGAAGGAGGGAGGGAAGGAGGGAAGGAAGGAGGGAAGGAGAGAAGGAGGGAGGGAAGGAAGGAAGGAAGGAAGGAAGGAAGGAAGGAAGGAGGGAAGGAAGGAAGGAGGGAAGGACGGAAGGAAGGAAGGAGGGAGGGACGGAAGGAAAGAAGGAGGGAAGGAGGGAAAGAAGGAAGGAAGGAAAGAGGGAAGGAAGGAGGGAAGGAAGGATGGAAGGAAGGAAGGAGGGAGGGAAGGAAGGAAAGAAGGAGGGAAGGAGGGAAAGAAGGAAGGAAGGAAAGAGGGAAGGAAGGAGGGAAGGAGGGAAGGAAGGAGGGAAGGAAGGAAGGAGGGAAGGACGGAAGGAAGGAAGGAGGGAGGGAAGGAAGGAAAGAAGGAGGGAAGGAGGGAAAGAAGGAAGGAAGGAAAGAGGGAAGGAAGGAGGGAAGGAGGGAAGGAAGGAAGGAGGGAAGGAAGGAAGGAGGGAAGGATGGAAGGAGGGAAGGAGGGAAGGAGGGAGGGAAGGAAGGAAGGAGGGAAGGAAAGAAGGAGGGAGGGAGGGAAAGAGGGAGGGAAGGAAGGAAGGAAGGAAGGAGGGAGGTAAGGAGGGAAGGAAGGAGGGAAGGAAGGAAGGATGGATGGAGGGAAGGAAGGAAGGAAGGAAGGAAGGAAGGAAGCAGATGTAATGGAAAGAGCACATCAATTTTTAAGCTTCAAGGATGTGTAATTTCAGTTGATAAAGGGCTTGGTACCACATGAGTGGATCTTGGCCTTTGCAGAGGCCCCATATTGCCATCTCATGGACTCTGGCCTTCAGCTATTTAGCTTCTTAGTGACCAGTTAATAATGAGCAGCTTTGCTTCAGCCCTGACAGACCTAGACAATTTTGCCTGTCCCAAACTATTTCACATTGCTAGGCCATTAATCAGGGCCAATAAAATTTTCCCACTGTTTTCTTCATATTCAAGATCAAGAAAATTTCACTGTGCTCTCAGCATGATACCAATTTTGTGAGCTTGAAGTTCCACTTATTCTAATTTCTCAATTGAGATCCCGTTGTGACATTCACTCAAAATATTGCCTCCAATGAGTTGAACTGGAGTCATTTAAAGGCCTTCAAATGGTCTTCTCTTGTTGTCTCTACTGGAATTTTCACAACACAGAGAGCTTGATTCTCAGGATTGCATGTGGCTTCTGTAACTTGTCAGAGTCTTGTCCACTGACCACCACAGTCCCTCACCTTCTGGTGCAGGCACCATTGAGAATTGGGAAGGGATTAGGAGATGCTCTCATAAAGTCACATAGCCCATACCCTTGAGTTCAAGACCTCGGGTAGCTCTCTGCAGAAGCTTGTACCCAAAGCTTCCTTTGGGACCCATCCAATACAGAGTAAGACAGAGCATGCAGGGACAACCACCCACTAGCAATGAATTAATCTGTTAACAGGCATCCCATGAGTAATGAAAAGGCTGGGGAACTACTGTCATGACCCCTCTACCAATGACTTCTTTCATGGGGTCACATAACTCACAACATGGAGGCCTCTTCTGACTGTGTGGATCTACTTGGTCTGTTTTTGTCAGATCTTGTGATTCAAGATGAGAATTCAAGATGAGAATTTCTCCATCAATGGAGAAATTCCTTCCAATAAGTCAGATTGGCCACTCCTCTGTGATTTAGAGTCTTAAAGAGCTGCCCCGAATACCAACAGGTAAAGTGGCTTTCTCATGATCATATATCTAATATATGTCCTAGGCATAATTTGAACCCATCATAATGATTCCAAGGTCTGCCTTATAACTACTACATAGCATTTGCCTCTTACCCGGAACTATACAACCCATATTTGAAAAAATAAAATAAAAAGGATTGGGCCATAGGCCCCACCACTCAAACTTAATTTTTCCCTTCAGTGGAATCCAAAGATCACCACCAGCCCAATTCAAGGGCCATTTCTATCCTACAATACAGAGTAAGTCAGGGCATGCAGGATATGAAAAGTGGAAATTCGAAAGATGGAATGTCATGTGTAAGGAATAGCAAGAACCATAGACTGTAGCATGCATGGGAGTGAGTAAAGTATAACAAGGCTGGAAAGGTAGGGAAGAGCCAGGTTGGGTGGGTCTTTAAATGCCATCATCAATTCTTACCATCCTCTATGCAATCTTAGGTTTCATTAAGAGAGGCATAGCTTCTAGGAATTAGGAGGTGGTTACCATATTGTGCTCTGCCACGAGGAATTAGGAGGTGGTTACCATATTGTGCTCTGCCACGGTGATCTCAGGGCAGTTAAGTGGCCCAATGGATACAGCACTGTACTAGGAGTCAGAAAGACTTGAGTTCAAATCTAGCCTCAGACACTTATCAGCTGCACAGCCCTAAGCAAGGCACTTCACCTTCATCTGCTTCAACACACTCAACTTTAAAATAGGGATAATAATAGGACCTACCTCCCAGGGTTGTTGTGAAGATAATATTAGCTATATTATTAAGAAGATTTGCAAACCTTAAAATGCTGTATAAATACTATTATTATCTGGTGCTTCAGCTTCAAAATTGGAAAGAAACAAGATGCTCATAGACTCTCTGATAGTTAACCAAAGGAATTCTACATAACAATAAAAGGGAAATAATATTCAGCAAGGACACAGCTCATATTCATTGGAATGGGGTTGCCTAGACTCTGTGTTGGCCCTGACAGCATGCCAGTCAAGCTTGAGAGAGAGCCACTCTTGCTTCCCCATAGGCTGCCTTTTGCCTTTAAGCCACCAGAAATCTCCATCAGTGGCCTGAGCCTAGGGAGTCTTGAAATGTAATTTTAACACCTTTTAAGGAAAAACTAGTCTGGTCTACATGATAGCTATTGCTCTTCCCCAACAGGGTCAGAACACATCCAGAGTACTGTCATCACTCCTGAGCACCACAATTTAGGACAGACATGGATAAGTCAAAGAGCATCCAGAGGAGGGCGCCATGATGGCAAAAGGACCTTGAGTCTGTGTCACATGTGGATCCATTGATGAGACCAGTGGTTTTTTTTTTTTACCCAGAGAAGAGAAGACTCCTGGGGAATATGATATACAACTGCCCTTAAGAATTTGAAGGGATGTCATGCAGAAGAAAGATTCAACTTGTTCTGGTTAGCCTCAGAAGGCAGAACTAGGGCAATGGGTAGAAGATACAATGAGACAAATCTAGACCTATCTATCGGGGGAAGCTTCCTCATAATTAGAGGCATCTTGAAGCGGTTGCCTCAGGGAGTAGCGAGATCCCCTCACTAGAGACATGCAAGCAAAAACTGGAGGATCTTTTGTGGGATGTTGCAAAAGGGAACTTTGTTCAGGTGTGGGTTGGCCTCGATGACCTGTGAGGTCCCTCCACCTTGGAAACTCTATGGTTCTTCTCTTTGTCCTCTGTGCTCTGTCATGCTTCTCATCCTGTTTTCCAGCCTACTTTTCGCTGCCTGCCCTTCTTGTGGTTACTTCAGACATCTTTCATTCTAATCACCAAGAAACACAGCCAATTCCCCCTGGCCTCTCTGAGTGAAAGCATTCACTAAAAATGCAAAGCCAGCTGAGGTTGGAGTCAGGAAAAATCACATTCCTCTGGGGATTTCACTTAAGTTTTCCCTGAGGCCCCTCCCACCTCTGAATTCTATGATACAGTGCATAATACGAGCTGTTCTTCCAATGGTATTATTATTATTACTAATAATAATATTACTAATAATTATTACTAATAATAATACTAAGTAATAATTACTAATTAATAAATAATATTACTACTAATAATAATAGTGCTAAAATAACAGCAACTCAATTTATGTAACACTCTAAAGATTATAAAGTATTTTCCACACAACAACCTTATAAAGTAGAAAGTACAAGTATTATTATGCCCATTATAGAGATAAGGAAAATGAGACTCACTAAAGAGACATATCTAGGGTAATCCAGATTTTGCCCCAGGACACCAAAATTTAGAGGAAACATACTACTTTATAAGGTAGAAACATCGACATTTAGCACCTAGTTAACAAGAATAATTAGTTAAAATAGAAAGCTACCAGATAGAGGTCTTCCTTCCTTCTGTCCTATGAGCCACACCCCAGATGATCTTCCCCTTGGCCTGGCCCTACACGGCTTCTTCACTTGGTTCCAGAGACTCTTGGTTTCCCAGAGTCTCTAGGAAAATAAGAGCAGTGGAAAGGTCATGAGGTCAGGAGAACCTCTTTTTGGGCTTGGTCCTTACTCCTCTGAGTCCTTTGCCTAAGAGGCATTGATATATGTGGGTCTCTGCAATATGCCACTTTGATATAGTGGAAAGATGACAGGCCTTTTTCTAGCCCTAGTTCAACATAGAAAAAAAGAATTTATCTTAATATGGACAGGTATGAAGTAGCATCTTCCCCAAAAGCAACATAGGAGAAAGAATGATGAGTTTAGAGTGAGAATAACTGGACCCCAATCTCAACTTTATGACTCAACCTATGGAACCTTGGACAAGTCACTTCTGGGCTTCAATTTTCACATTTGCAAAATGTGAAAGTCAGACGCTATGACTTCAAGAATTCCTTCTAGCTATAAATCTATCATCTTATCATGGTTATTTGTGTCTGTTGGGTGAGGAGGAGGGCAGTGTTTTATTGACGTTTCATTACACCATCTCTGAGGTCTTTTCCAACCCTAAGATCCTATGAATTTCTATAAACAACCCACTGAGAGACATTAGACAAATTACTTCATGTCTCTATGTCTCTGTGTCTCAGTTTCCTCAACGATCAACAGGGGATGAGCAAAACTTAGTACTTTATTAGCACCTGCCCTACTTCACCTCTCAGGAGTATAGAGCTTAATGTTAATATGAGCTTATTTTACTGTAAGCAAAAAGTTAGATGTGTTCTCTGCGTGGAAGGTATTAGTGTTCTAGAGTCCAAGGAAATGGAAAGTGATCATTTGTGTCGTTCTTTTCTAGAAACATTTTGGTTCACTTAGCATAGACTCCAGCAAACAATTGGATGCTTATTAATTCTATTAAGGATCGAGAACCATGTTGGCTAAGGAGCTGAGTACTAAGAGAGCAGGGGGGAAGGGGGCTGCTGAACTACCACTCATTGGCTTGGGGCCACTGCAGGGATAGCCTTTACTCATCCTAAAGCTGTAAGATTTTATGCTCTGATGGGAGCAGAGAAATCTAGCCAGAAGCCTGCAGCAGAATCAGCCTTAATTCTGACCCTGAGAGTGTACCAACAGTAATCTTGGGCCAAAAAAGAAATTCATGTGGTCACAGAATGTGTGTCTGTGTCTCTATGCCTCTGCATATGCTTTATGTTTCTTGGACTGTGTGTGTGTGTGTGTGTGTGTGTGTGTGTGTGTGTATACACGTGTGTGTACACATGCATGCATATCATAGGTCGATGGGGACACCTTCCTGCCCATAGAAACCCTTTTCGCTGTGTGTGTGACTGGTCTCCCTTCCTGCTTCACACCCAGATCTTGGACACATGGTCTACCTATCAGGGAACCCATTGGCACAGAGGGATGATGAGTAAACAGAGACTTTAGCTCAGATTTTTAAGGCAACACAAGAAGCTGCAGGAGGCCCTCAGCTGGGGACTCCTATTGGTAGGATTTTTTTTAGACTAACATTAGTAAAAGGAAACAAAACCCCCCAAAACATCTTTTTTTACTGGTTTGAGCAAGGCCAGTGCAAGGTCATGCAAGGCCTCCTATGGACATTAGAACAAGGACCCTTGCTCAGCCCACAACAGGGTCACTCTTGGCTGGTGGAAACTTCTGAACTGTGCCAAGTCTAGGATCTTGTGGCCCCTCCCTCCGTGGACTAGAACTAGTGAGAACCAATAGATTCTTCTTCCCTACAACAGTACAGTAAAGACAACAACTTTGAAAGAATTAGGACCTCTGACCAGTTTAATGACTAGCCACAGTTCCAGGGGACTAATGATGAAACGTGCTGCCCATCTTCTAATGAAGAGGAAAGAACTTAAAGTAAAGAATGAGACTGAATCTTTTGGACATGGCCAATGTGGATATTTGTTTTGCTAGATTATACGCATCTATAATAGAGGTTTTGTCTTTCTTTTGTTCTCAGTTGAGGACAGGGGTTAGAGTGGGAGGGAAAGAAGACAGTCTGTTGCTGATTTTAAAAAATCGTATATATGTGTGTATATATACACACACATATATACATGTACACATATAAAAATTATATATGCATACATATATTATATATGATATTATATATAATGATATAGACATACATACAATTATCTATGTGTATGTGCATATATATGTGGGTATGTGCGTATATAAATTTTTAAGTGAGTGAGAAGGAACCAGCACATTCTCAAGAAAAGGAATGGGATAGAAAGGCATGCCATGTCAAAGTAAATGGCCAGTGATCAATAAGAGAATTCTTAGGGAGGACAGATCCAAGAAAAGAAGAAAGGATATATGAGAGTTGGTGTAGAATAGTAAATGTATGAAGTACGAAGATACAGATGCGTTTAGAGGAGGGGTAGAGATCATCTAAGAAAGCTTTGTGAACCACAAAAATTACTATATCAGTGTAAGCCAGTACTACCGTATTCTTGTCCAGTTACCAACAGAGCAAAGAAAGGCAGGTCTTCCCAGGATGGGGCCAAGGATTGGAGAAGCCATGTAGGAAAGAGAATGTCTATCAAGGCCGGGGGCTTCCAAGATAGAGCTCAAGAGTTAGAGGACTGAATTCTAGAAGGCTGGAATACCAAGAGTCTGGTCTAACTAAATCGTCTGGATAGAGCTCAAGAAATTATGGCAAGTAAATAAGGGTGAGATATGATCAAAGCAAAGAGGTCCTGAAGGACAGTGTCAAAAATGGAGGGCTGGCCTCAGAGTCTGGATGACCCGGGCTCAAGTCCTGACTCTGAAGCATAATGTGTGACCCTGAGTAAGTCATTTAAACTCTAAATACCCCCAGGCAACAAAAATGTTATTGCTATCTTTTGCTTTTAAGTCGCCTAAGATTCCCTGTTTCTCCCTTCTTATCCTTACCCGGAAAGCTATTCCAAACAACAAAGAATGTTTTTAAAGGGAAAAAAAAGAAAAAAGAAAAAAATCAGCAAAACCAATCAAAACTGAAAAAATCTGAACATACACACTCTATTCAATACCAGGAGCCATCATCTCCTGTCTCTTCCTTGGGGCCATTCTTGTGCATTATAATTCGGCAGCTTTCATTTCCAACTGTTTTGTCATTGATGCTCATTCCCTTTATATAATTGCAGTCATTTGTGTGCGTTTCTCTGCTTACTTCACTGCATCAGGTCATGTAAGTGTCTATACTTTTCTGCATTTATCATATCCATCATTTCTAATGGCACAGTAATATTCCATTACACTCATGGGCCACAATTTATTTAGGAGGTCATTGATCAGACTGCAAATTGCAGAATTTCTACTTGCTAATGAGCTTTGATAGGGTATGTTTACCTCCCTTCCCTCCTACCACTGCCACCAGGAAGATACCTATATCAAAGAATCGGAGGTTCAGACAAAAAACATAAAATAAAAAATTCTGGAAGGGGGTAGACAGATCTAAGAAGTAAGCCCTAATTTCCAGTAAATCATTTTAAAAGGTTGTGACTAAAAAGGCCAGTATAAATTTCATTATTTTCCCTTTGTGATTTGTTATTCAATCAACAAGCATTTATTAAGCGCCTAAAACTGTATCATTAAGCGTTATGATAGGCATTGGAGATTCAAATAAAAACCATGAAATAATTGCTATTCTTGAGGAGTTTATATTCTGTTGATAAAAACAAGTCTATGTGTTTAAATAAATATGTATGAATGTGCAATATATATGAAATTATATAGAGAATAAATACAAATAAATATTAGGTAACTACATACAATGTAGTTTGGGAGGATGGGCATTAGCAGTTTCAGGGGATCAGGAAATACCTTGCAGAAGATGGTGTTTGAACTGCATCTTGAAGAAAAAGAGACTATGGGGCACAGGTGAGGAGGGAGTGAATTCCAGGCATGGGGTGGTGACCAGGAAGAAATATAGAGAGGAAACAGAGAGCTATGGGGAACAGAGAACAGGCCAGTTTGGTGGATCTTAGAATGTGGGAGGGAGAGTAATGTACAATAAAGCTGGAAAGGTAAGTTAGGTCAAGTCACAAAGGGCTGTAAAAGATTAAAAAAGAGTTTGGAAATCAATTTGCAGTTACACCAACAAAGCAACTAAAATATCCTAAGTAAAAAATGAAAATATGAGTTTATATGTGATCCTAGAGGCTCTAGGGATTAACTGGAGTTTATTGAGTAGGAGAGTGACACAGTCAGATTGGCACCTTAGGAAAATCATTGTGGTAGCCACATGGAGGATAGCCTGGCATGGGGAGAGATTTGAAGAAGGGCAACCAATTCGGAGGCTGTTGTAATAATCTAGGTGAGCAGTGATAAGGAACTAAACTAAGGGGGTGGTTTGTGAACAGAGAGAAGGGAGTCAGATGCAAGAGATGCCATGAATGTAAAAACACAAGACAAGTGAGATGAGAGAGTGTTAGGAGCCAAGGATAACACTATGTTACAAATCTTAATTACAAATTACAAATGTTACTAAATACATATTTTGCCCTCTAATGCTTATAGTCCATCAAGGATCTGTGATCACATCAGTGACATCTATAAACGAATAAAGGAATCAATGGAAAATTGCATAAGACTCAAAGAGTTTCAATGACTAGCCAATGGTCTCATAGCCAGTGAGGGTCAGAATTTGAACCCAGGTCTGCTGACTATCCACCTACTACTTCATGCTGCCTCAGTGTTTAGTAATGCACATTCTAAAACTTCTAAAATATGAAAATTGCTCAAGAATACTGATAAATAAAAGAAATGCAAATGAAAACAACCGTGAGGCTTCACCTCATACGTAGCAAATTGGCTAAGAGGACAAAAATGGGGATAATTAATGGCAGAGGGGTTGTGGAAAGCTGAACACACAAACATGCTACTAATGGAGTTGTAAAGTGGTTCAACCATTCAGGAAAAACATCTAGAATAATGCAAAGAAAGTGATGAAAATCTGGTCTGTATCCTTTGACCCAGAGACCCCACTATTGGACATATATCCCCAAGAAAATCAAAGCCAGAAGGAACAAAAAGGTCTGAGATATGCCAAAATATTTACAGCAATGCTGTTTGTAATAGCAAAGTACTGGAAACAAAGTAGATGCCCACTGATTGGGAATGAATGGCTAAACAAATCATGGTATAAGAAATGATGAGCAGGTGGACGGAGAAACCTAGAAAGACTTACGTGAACTGATGCTGAGTGAAGGAAGCAGAACCAGGAGAACGTTGTACACAGTAACAGCAACATTGTGTGATGATTAACTTTGATAGACTTAGCTCTTCTCAGCAATGCAAGAATCTAAGACTACTCCAAAAGACTCATGATGGGAAATGCTACCCGCAGGCAGAAAAAGAACCATGGAGTCTGAATGCAGTTTGAAGCATGCTAAGAGCTCTCCTTTGTGTTTGTTTTTTCTTTCTCATGGTTCTCCCATTGGTTCTAATCCTTCTTTACAACATGACCAATGTACAAATATGTTTCATGCGAATGTGTAAGTAGAGTCTATATCAGATTGCACACTGTCTTGAGGAGGAGGAGGAGGAAGGGGAGAAGGAGGAAGAGGAGGAGGAGGAGGAAGAGGAGGAGGAGGAAGAGGAGGAGGAGGAGGAAGAGGAGGAGGAGGAAGAGGAGGAGGAGGAAGAGGAGGAGGAGGAGGAAGAGGAGGAGGAGGAGGAAGAGGAGAAAATTTAGAACTCAAAATCTTATGGAAGTGAATGTTGAAAACTAAAAATAAGTAAATATTTTTAAAAATCAAATCATGGTACTTTAAATGTAATAGTGTACATCGAATTCCACTGTGAATGCAGTAGGATACTACTGTAAGAAACGATGAATGTGAAGACTAGAGGAAGCATGGGAAGACATTTATGAATGGATACAAAATAAAGTAAGCAGAAGCAAGAAAACAATATATACAATGACTATGGCAGAGTAAATAGAAAGAAGAAGAATAACAAAAGTCAAAACTGAATGCAGTATAATTATAATGACCACATTTGGCCTTAAATAAAAAAAATATGACTATATAGCTCCCTCCCTTTTTTGCAGCTGTGGGGGACTATCGTGATGGAACAGAGCATGTACCAACAGACTTAGTACATGTGTAGTCTGTTTTTTTTTTCCTTTTTCTTTTATTCTTTGTTAGAAAGGATGGCTCTCTGAATGAGGGAATGTGGTAGATAGATAGATTGAGAGGGGAGAGAGAGAGAGAGAGACAGAGACAGAGAGAGAGAGAGAGAGAGACAGAGAGAGAGAGAGAGAGAGAGAGAGAGAGAGAGAGAGAGAGAGAGAGAGAGAGATGGATGGATGGGTGGGTGGATGGACGTATCAACTAGTTTTTATTAGAATAGATGGACTCTGAAGTCCCTTCCAAATATGAAACTGTGCTTCTATGAAATCTTAATACCCAGAAAGAACCTCAAAATCATAGACTGTTTGAGCTGGAAGAGGTCTTGGAGAACATCTAGTCCAATCTTTTCATCTTACAGATGAGAAAATAGAGAGGTTAAGTGATGGAGTCAAGGTTACACAGAAATGTCATAGCATCATAGGATCATTAGCCCTTCATTTTACAGACAAGAAAACTGGGGGAAGTGAACTTACCCAAGGTCACAGAGATGGAAGCCCTCGTTCTGGTTCTGGTACTAAGTAACTACTTGCCCTTTGCTATTTGTACTATAACAGGATTAAGCAGCTTACTATGTTCAAAATATCGCAGAGGTCTCTTTTGAAAGAACAGTGGTTTGTCAGATAGGAAATAAGGACTATCCATAACACAGAAGAATATAAGAAGGGTGGATGGAGAACTGAAGATTGACTCATGGTTTGCAAACAAGAAGATCAGAAGAGCCAGCTGTCATGTCAGTAGCTTCAACCCTCAAGTCCTACATTGAGAGGCTACTCTTCTGGATAAATCAACATCACGGAATCATGCTGAGTAAACAGAGGGAATGAAAGGTCTTGAAAACACAAGGCTTGGATGGACCCAACAAAGCTTCCTCACACTTCCAGAGAAGCCTAGTTCCCTCCCACTGTGGACTGGAGGCGCAGGAAGTACAAAAGGACATATTGTCAGGCATTGTGCCCTTCTCAGGCTTCATTTACTTTGCTCCAGCAAGGGAAAGAAGCCATTTGGTCCCATGCCACACTGCCAGGGGGTCTCCCAGGCAGGAAACAGGGCATCCTCCAGGCCACAAGAGCTGTGGAATTGAAAATCAGAGGAGGTAGGGGCCACTGTTTCTTTGCCAAGGTGGGGGTCTATGGATACAGAATATTGTATATGCTGTCAGACTCAGTTGATGTATTGCTAAGTCTTGCAGAACTGCTTTTTTCTTTCTTTTTAAAAAAATGTTATAAGGGTTAGGTCATTTGGCAAGGGGAGAGGGAAGGATAGAATCAGAAATGAAAGTGGTACAAAAACAAACAATATCAGTAAGTATTTTTAAAAGAAAACTTTGGAAAGTTGGCGGAGGAAAGCCCTTGTTTCCATAGCTATAGTACTAGGGCATGTGGTTGTCCTTTTTCTAATTCAATTCGATGAGATTCAGAGTTTGCCAGGAACTTGGCATCATGTAGTCATCTACATCACCATCATCATAGATCTTGAGTTGGAATGGACCTTACAGGTCATCTAGAAACAACCCCTTCATTTTACAGACGAGGAAACCGAGGTCCTAGAGGTTAACACAGGTAGCAAGTGGCAGAGCCAGGATTTGAATCCTGGTCCTTTGACTCCAAATCCAACACTCTTGCCAGTACACCTCACTACCTCCAAGCACCCACTTTACAGATTAAGAAACTGAAGCCCACAGAGAAGAATCCACTTGCCCCAAATCTCCTGCTACTGTGGCAGGACTGAGATTCAAACCTAGGTCTCCTGATGCATATTCCATTATACCTTTCCACCTAGAGCCATTTAAATTCATCAAATATTTATCAAATGCCAACTTTGAACAAGAAGAAAGTGAGACAAATAAAGGACAAGGCTTGAAATCAGGAAGACCTGGGTTCAGGAAGATGCTGACATGTGCTCACTATGTACCTATGGACAAGTCAATTAAACTCTCAGTTACCCAGGCAACTTATCTAAGACTATGACAGAGTGTAAGTAACCAATCCACAGGGGCAGCTAAGCGACACAGTGAATAGAGCACCAGGCCTGGCAATAAGAAGACCCATCTTCCTGAGTTCAAATCTGGCCTCAGTTACTAGGTGTGTGACCCTGGGCAAGTCACTTAACATGCTTGCCTCAGTTCTCTCATCTGTAAAATGAGCTGGAGAAGGAAATGGCAAACCAGGCCAGTAACCTTACCAAGAAGACCCCAAATGGGGTCATGGAGAGTTGGACATGACTGAAAAGTAACTGTACAACAACACCCTTGGGGAAGTCAGTTAAGCTCTCAGTGATGCAAACAACTTATCTAAGACTAAGCAATCCACATCACTGAAAAGAGTTCCTTACATCTATGAAATCCCTAACAACCATCCAGATGCCCACCACCACCAAAAAAAGAGGAAAACACTATGGAAAGTGCTAAGGATGCTAAGATAAAAAAATGACAAAGTCCTTTGTTGTTGTTGTTCAGTCATATTCCACATGGTCCTTCCCCACCCTCAAAGAATCCCAAGACTGAAAGGGATTTTAAGGAGTCCTCATGTCCCTCTGTCTGCTTCCAAAAAACACTGAAAACATACTGGAATAAATCATTGAGAATGTGGGTAGCTAGAAGGACATCAAAGACCCTCAAGTCCAGTCTTCTCATTTTACAGACACAGAAACTGAGATCCAATGAGATTAAGTGACTTGCCCAAAGTAAGTGGCAGTGGGGTTGTGAACATAGGTCCTGTGACCCCAGAACGCGTGCTCCTTCCATATGTTATTCCTCCACAGCCCCATGCCGCTCAAGTTTTATTTGCACTAGTCAGAAGAAGAAAGGCCACTTGAAATGGAGAAGAATTTCTGAATGCTCAGGGTCTCTTCCAACTCTGAGATTCTGGGGTTCTCCAAAATGGGCCCCGAATCACAGTCTTTAACCTGATTTAACATTTCTCAGAGGCTGTGCTGGCTCTGACCCTTCTCTGAATGTTCAGTGATTCCCAAGCCCAGCTTCCCTGCCAGGGCAAAGGGAAACAGAAGACATGGGCATTGTGGGAAGAAACAAATGATGTTTATTTAAACCCCTCTGCACTCCTTTCTACTTGCCAAGCTACAGTGTGATCCCAGGGACGAGAGGCTCCTTTCACAGCAGCCAAGTGGTGTATGTCCTCCCATGAGCTCCTGGGCTCCCAACAGAGAGCAGCATGGGACAGTGGGATTGAAATCCTCACAGCACTTACAGGATTTCAGAGGGAGGTGGAGGGGAAGGATCTGGGACAGAACTGATGAAGAAAAGCCACACATATAGCCCTGAGATGCCAAGTCCTGTTCTTTTTTATTTTTCAACATTTTTCTTTAAAGTTTTGAATTCCAAATTCTACCCCTCCCTTCCCTCCCCCCTCCCTGAGATGGTAAGCAATCATATATAGGCTATACATGTGCAATTACTTAAAACATTTCCATATTAATCATTTGTACAGGAAGACTCGAATAAAAGCAAAAAATTAAAGAAAGAAAGTGAAAAATAACATGCTTCAGGTTGTATTCAATCCATGTCAGTTTGTTCTCTGGAGGGGTTAGTATGCTTCATCATTAGTCCTTTGGGGATTGTCTCAGATCATTGTATTACTGAGAATAACTAAGTCATTCACAGTTCTTCATTGAACAATATTGCTGTTACTGTGTACAGAGCTCTCCTGGTTCTGTCCAATTCACTATGCATCAGTTCAAGTAAGTCTCCAGATTTTTCTGAAATCATCCTGCTTGTCATTTCTTACAGCACAATAATATTCCATTAGAATCATACACCACAGCTTGTTTAGGGATTCCCCAATTGATGGGCATCCCTTTGATTTCCAATTCTTATCCACCACAAAAAGAGCTACTATAAATATTTTTGCACATTTAGGTCCTTTCCCCTTTTTTTGTCTTTCTGATATAAACCTAGCAGTGATATTGCTAGATCAAAGGGTATGCATGGTTTTATAGCCCTTTGGGCATAGTTCAAATTGCTCTCCAGAATGGTTGGATCAATTCACAACTCTACCAACAATGCATTAGTGTCCTAGTTTTCAAACATGTTCCTTTTTTCTCATATTAGCTACTCTGAGGTGGTACCTCAGAATGCTTTTAATTTGCATTTCTCTGATCAATAGTGATTTAGAGCATTTTTTCATATGACTATAGATAGCTTTGATTTCTTTGTCTGAAAACTACCCATTCATATCCTTTGACCATTTATCAATCGAGGGATGACTTGTATTTTTATAAATTTGGTTCCATTTTCTATATATTTGAGAAATGAGGCCTTTAGCAAAGATACTTCTTGCAAAATTTTTTCCCAGTTTTCCACTTTCCTTTTAATTTTGGTTGCAATTGTTTTGCTTGTGCAGAACTTTTTAATTTTATATAATCAAAACTGTTTATATTTTGTAATGCTCTCTATATTTTCTTTGGTCTAAAATTCTTCCCTTATCCACAAATCTAACAGATAAACTATTCCATGCTCTCCTAATTTGCTTATAGTATCATCCTTTATGTGTAAATCATGAACCCATTTTGACTTCATCTTCATGTACAGTGTGAGATGTTGGTCTATATCTAGTTTCTTCCATACTGTTTTCCAGTTTTCCTAGGAGTTTTTGTCAATTAAGGAGCTTTTGTTAGAAAAGCTTGGATCTTTGAGTTTATCATATGCTAGGTTACTATGGTAATTTACTGTAATGTAGTTTGTACCTAATCTATTCCAATGATCCACTACTATGTTTTTTAGTCAATACCAGATTGTTTTGACAATTACTACTTTATAATACACTTTGAGATCTGGTATGGCTAGATCACCTTCTTTCACATTTTTTTTCATTGATTCCCTTGATTCCTTGAGCTTTTGTTCTTCCAGATGAATTTTATTATTTTTTCTAGCTCTATAAAATAATTTTTCAATAATTTGATTGGTATGGCACTAAACAAATAGATTCATTTTGGTTGAATTGTCATTTTTATTATATTGGCTCTGTCTCCCCATGAGCAATTAACACTTTTCCAATTGTTTAGATTTGACTTTGTGTGAAAAGCATTCTTTAGTTGTGCTCATATAGTTCCCGTGTTTGTTTTGGCAGATAGATTCCTTAGTATTTTATATTGTCTATAGTTATTTTAAATGAAATTTCTCTTTCTATCTCTTGCTGCTGGGCTTTGTTGGTAATATATAGAAATGTCAGTGATTTATGTGGGTTTATTTTGTATCCTGAAACTTTGCCAAAGTTGTTAATAATTTCAAGTGGTTTTTTAGTTGATTTCTCTAGGATTTTCTAAGTATAATATTATGCAAAGAGTGATAGGTTTTTTTCCTAATCACCTATTCTAATTCCCTTAATTTCTTTTTCTTCTCTCATTACTATAGCTAACATTTCTAGCACAATATTAGATTACAGAGGTGATAATGGGTATCCTTGCTTCACCACTGATTGTATTGGGAAGGCTTCTAGCTTATCCCCATTACAGATAATGTTTGATGATGTCTTTAGATAAATATTATTTATCATTTTAAGCTAAACTCCAATTATTCCTATGCTCTCTAGTGTTTTAATAGGAATTGGTGCTGTGTTTTGTCAAAGGCTTTTTCTGCATCCATAGAGATGATCATTATTTCTATTGGTTTTGGATATGGTCAATTATGCTAACAGTTTTCCTAATATTGAACAAGCCCTGCATTCCTGGTGTAAACTCCACCTTGTCATAGTGTATGATCCTTGTGATATATTACTATAATCTCTTTGCTAGTATTTTATTTAAAATTTTTTGCAGCAATATTCCTTAGGGAAAATGTCTATAACTTTCTTTCTCTTTTTTGGCTCTTCCTGGTTTGGGTATCAACACCATATTTGTGCCATAAAAGGAATTTGGTAGGACTCCTTCTTCACCTATCTTTCCAAATAGTTTATACAATTTTGGGGTTGTTTTTTAAATGTTTGGTAGAATTTGCTTGTAAATCCATCTGGTGTTGGGGATTTCTTCTTAAGAAGTTCATTGGTGGCTTATTCAATTTATTTTTCTAAGATTGGGTTATTTAAGTATTTTATTTGTTCTTCTATTGATCTGAGTAATTCATATTTTTGTAAATATCCATCTTTTTCATTTAGATTATCAAACTTATTGGCATGTAATTGGGCAAAATAGCTCCTAACAATTGTCTTAATTTCTTCTTCATTGGTGCTGAGTTCATCCCTTTCATTTTTTACCTTAGTAATTTGGTTTTCTTCTTTCCTTTTTTTAATCAAATTAACCGATAGTTTATTTTATTGGGGTTTTCCCCATAAAACCAGCTTCTAGTTTTGTTTATTAGTTCAATGGTTTTCTTAATTCCAATTTTATTAATCTCTCCTTTGATTTTTAGGATTTACAATTTGGTGCTTAATTGGGAATTTTTAATTTGTTTTTTTCTAGTTTTTTTTCTCTATTTTATTGATGTAAGCAATTAAAGATATAAATTTTCCTCTCTTTTTCAAATGTGTTTCTTGTAGACATTGTATTGTAGGATTTTGTTTTTTAATCCATTCTGCTATTCACTTTCATTTTATGTGTGAGTTTATCCCATTCACATTTATAGTTATAATTAATGGCATTATAACTAACTGTAGCTCTTTGGCTGCACCCCATAAGTTTTGGTCTGTTGTCTCATTGTTGTTTTCTTTAATGAAATCATCAATTGTTTCTATGATTTCTTCTTTGACCCACCTGTATTTTTAAGATTACATTATTTCATTTCTAATTAGTTTTTAATCTGTCTTTCCATTGTCCATTATTGAATGTAATTTTTATTGCATTATGACCTAAAGAGGACATGTTTACTATTTATGCTTTTCTGTATTTGGTTGTGAGGTTATGTCCTAATACATGGTCAATTTTTGTGTAGGTGCCATATACTGCTGAGAAAAAGGTATATTTCTTTTTATTCCCATTCAATTTTCTCCAGAGATCTATCATATCTAACTTTTCCAGAATTTTACTCACCTCATTAACTTCTTTCTTATTTATTTTTTGGTTAGATTTATCTAATGCTAAGAGGAAAAAATTAAGGTCCCCACTATTATAGCTTTATTACCTATTTCCTACTGTCACTCATTCAACTTCTCCTTCAAAAATTTAGATGCTATGCCATTTGGTGTATATATGTTTACTACTGATATGACTTCTTGTCTCTGCTACTTTTCAGCAAGATATAGTTTCCTTCTTTATCTCTTTTAAGTAGATCTATTTTTGCTTTTGCTTTGTCTGGGATCATAATCACTACCCCTGCTTTCTTTGCTTCAGCTGAAGCATAATAGACCAACTCCAGCCCCTTACCTTTACCCTGTGTGTATCTCTCTGCTTTGTATGTGTTTCTTGTAGACAACATATTGCAGGATTTTGTTTTTTAATCCATTCTGCTATCCACTTCCATCTTATGGGTGAGTTTATCCCATTCACATTTATAGTTATGATAACTGTGTATTTCCCTCTGTGCTATTTTTTGCTTGTTTATCCCCCTCTCTCTTTTACCCCCCACCCTTTCCATCTTCACAAGTATTTTATTTCTGATCACCACTTTCCCCAATATACCATCCCTTTTATCAGCCCCTCTTTCCCCTTCTATCACCTCCATCCCATTTTTCTTCCTAATAGGTTAAGATAGAGTTCTATATCCAACTGAGTGAGTATGTTATTTCCTCTTTGAGCCAATTTTGCTGAGAGTAAGGTTTAAGCTTTGTCTGCCACAACCCCCACCCATCTTCCCCTCTATTATAATAGCTTTTTCATGCCTCTTTAATGTGGGATAATTTACCTCATTCAATCTCCGCCCCCCTTCTTCTTCCAATGCAATTTTCTTTCTCACCTAAAGAATGGGGGTGTATCACCCCCCATGATGGGGTATCACCCCATCAAAGTCTCCATGTATACACCCTCTGTCTACATATACACCTTCTAATTGCTGTTAAGGTAATAAAATTGTTAGGAGATACAAATATTATCTTGCCATATAGAAATATAAACAGTTTAACCTTATTGAATTTTTTGTTTTCTCTTTCTTGTTCCTTTTTTAGCTTTTGTGTTTCCTTTGAGTCTAGTATTTAGAGGTCAATTTTTTATTCACCTCTGGTCTTTAAATTAGAAATTCTTGAAAGTCCTCTTTTTTGTTAAAAATTTATTTTTTTCCCTGAAAGATTATGTTCAATTTTCTGGGTAGGTGATTCTTGGTTGTAATCCTGATTCCTTTGCCTTTTAGTATATCATATTCCAAGCCCTCCAGTTCTTTAATGTGGAAACTGTCAAATCCAGTGTAATCCTGACTGTAGCTCCACAGTATTTAAATTGTTTCTTTTTGGCTGCTTGCAATACTTTCTCCTTGATCTGTGAGTTCTGGGATTTGGTTATGTTGTTCCAGGGAGTTTTCATTTTGGGATCTCTTTCAGATGGTGATCAGTGGATTCTTTCAATTTCTATTTTGCCCTCTAGTTCTAATATATCAGGACAGTTTTCTTTGATAATGTCTTGAAAGATGTTGTCCAGACTTTTTTTTGGATCATGGCTTTCAGGTAGTCCAATAATCCTTATATTATCTCCCCTGGATCTGTTTTCTAGGTCAGTTGTTTTCCTAAGGAGAAATTTCATATTTTCTCCTATTTTTTTTTACCTTTTTTTATTTTTTTTTATTGCATCTCAATGTCTCAAAGAGTCATTAGTTTCTAGGGGTGGGGTCTTATTGTTGTCCAGCACCAGGGTGTGACTTTACTGCTGGTCAGCAATGGGGTCAAGGCCTGGCTGATTGCCTGTGCTGGGCATGGGGTCAGTGAGGTGGGACCTTGCTACACAGACTGCTTCACTTGCCTAGGAGGCTGCCAGTTTGCAGGATGGCAGGGCCTGGCTGGTGGATTGCCCTGGACTTGGAGTCTTGCTGCAGGACCTCTGCTGTGAGGCTGGCTACTGCTGTTGCTGCTCTTGGACCTTCTTCCCTTCCTACCCCAGTAAGACATATCTTTCCTCCTGTGGGCTAGTAAGCTGCTTCTCTACTCCTTGATCAATTCTGAGGCAGTTTTCTAGTTGTTTGGAGGAGAATTTGGGAGGCCTGCAGAGGGCGGCTTCCTCACTCTGCCATCTTGGCATCAAACGTCCCCTCCTGTTCATTCTTGAGAATAGTTTACATTCATGTAGCATTTCATGGTATGCCCAGCACTTTACAAGCATTAACTAATTTGACTCTCGCAACAGCCCTGTGAAGGCAGGTCATATCATTATCCCCATTTTACAGAAGAAGAAGCCAAGGGTAATGGAGATTCATGAGATCACAGAGTTAGAGCCAGAAGGAATCTTAGGGGTCAACTAGTCCAATTTTTTCATTTTGCAGATGAAAATACTAAGGCCAAGGAAAGTTGAATTACTTACCTTGGACCATCTAGCTAGGAAGTGTCTGAGGCAGGGATTCCAAGCCAGGGCTTCCAGGTTCCCAGCCTAGCCCTCTCTAGCCAAAATGCCACTCTGCTGCTCCTAAATTCCTTAGCAGACTAATGAATTGGGTGTGCAGTTAAAAAAAATCAAGGAAAAGAACTAAAAATCCCCAATTAAATAATAAATTGGAAATCCTAAAAATTAAAGGTGAGGTTAATAAAATTGAGTACAAAAAAAACTCATTGAATTAATGAATAAAACTAGGAGTTGGTCTTATGAAAAAACAAATAAAATAAGCAATTAGTTAATTTGATTTTAAAAAAGAGAGAAGAAAACCAAATTCCTAGTATCAAAAATGAAAAAGGTGAATATACCACTAACAAAGATGAAATTAAAGCAATTATTATAAGGAGTCATTTTGCCCAATTATATGCCAATAGATTTAATAATTTAAGTGCAATGGAAGAATATTTATAAAAATATAAATTGCCTAGATTAGCAAAAAAGGAAATAAAATATCTAAATAGACCTATTTTAGAAAAAGAAATTGAATAGGCCATAAATGAGCTTCCCGAGGAAAAAGCACCACAACCAGATGCACCACAAGCAATTTCTAAATAACTCTTTCACCCTCCCTCTTCTGTTCCTTAAAAGGGATCTTAAAAAGGCACTGAATCTGGCCTCCTCATTTACAGAAGGAGAAACTGAGGCCCAGAGAAGGTAGTCTGGGTGCCCACTGTCACACAGCTAGTTAATGACAAAGCCAAGTTTTGAATCTGTGTGTGTATACATATATATACACATATGTGTGTGTTAACCAAATATATATATACATATATATATAATCCAAAAATACATATATATATAATCCAAACAGATATAAAATCTAAATATATGTATACAGACATATCTATATATATATATATGTGTGTGTGTGTGTATATGTGTATATATGTATTGTGCATATATATGTATATATGTGTATGTATGTGTGTGCATATACATCTCTATATATATAGCTATAAATAGATATAGATATATAGATAGATATGTCTCTGCCTAAATTCTCACACCAGCTTCTAGAAGGAAGTCTTCTTGCCCTCGGCCCTCTCATGGATCCACTCTTCAGCCCTGTGACTCCCCAGACCAGAATACACTCTCTTGCCCAGCACTCCATTTTGTGTTGTCTCTAGTAATAATCACAGCTAACACTGATATGGCGCTTATTCTATGTATTAGCACATACGTTCCTTGACATTGGAGTTTGTTCCATTTCCGTCCATGTATCTCCAGCACTCAGCACAGTCTGCACATAGTCAGCTCTTAATATAATTTTTTTTACTCATTTAGCCCTTCTTTGCCCATTCCGAGTCATCCTCTGTGCTGCTGCCAGAACGACCCTTCTTAAATGTGATGGTCACTTTGTTCCCCAACCCCTCCAGTGGCTCCCATTATCCATCCAATAAAGTCTTATAAGGCCCTGCACAGTCGGGTTCCAACTCATTTCAAGTCCATTTAGCATTTACTAAGCATCTACAGTATCCAAAGCATTGTCCTAAATGCCAGGGATAAAAAGATAAAAAAATGCAGAACTCAAAATGCTCGATTTGAACTTACATCCTCCTGACTCCAAGCCCCACGCTCAAAGCTACTGCCAGAATGCTAAAAACAATCCTGAACTAAGAGTAACATGTCAGGTTAAAGTCCCAGCTCTATGGCTAATTAGTTCTGTGACCTTGGGCAGGCCATTTGACCTCTCTGGGCCTCAGTTTCCCCATCAGTAAAAGGGGCTTAGACTAGCAGTCCAATCAAGGTTTCTTCTAGGTATGACTTTCCCCCCTTTGAGGATCACTTTGGAGAAGTTCACTGACAGGCTCTAAAATGGCCCCCATGCCTCTATAGCCAACACATTTATCTCATCTCTTCTCTCTTCCCTCCAATCTCCCTGGGACAGTGTTGGCCAGCTGGCCCTCGGGCGACTGCTGCTCAAGCAGGCAGGCTGTCTTTGCCTCTCTCTTCTTCAGTCCTATGATCACTTAATCTCGTTTGTATTTAATTTTTGCTAGGCCCCGATGGGGTTTAAGGGCTTTTTTCACTGGCACGGGGACATTTCAAGCTCTTAGCTTCTGGATTTCATTTAATTTTATTGTTCTGTTTATGCTTTCCCCCCTACGGAGGCCTGTGGGTAATGGGTACAATTTTAATAAATTAAATGAATTGGGAGCAATCTCCATATATAATATATGCTTTTTCCACAGGCCAATCTTTTTTTTTCTCCTCCCTCTCAGAGGTATGTCTGGAGTCATGCCTGGAGGAACCTGAAATACGCATTAACATACTCATCCTGACTCAGCTTCCTACACATGGATCCAATAAATACTGGTGGGAAGGAGCCCCATGTTTGAATCCTGCCTCAGATACTTCTAGCTCTGTGGCCTTTCTCAGCCTCACCTTCCTCATCTGTAAAACCGGGATGATAATACCCCCGGCAACAGTAATAGCACCTACAGGGATGTTGTGAGAATCAAAGGAGATAATAAATGTAATGAAGGTAGCACAGTGACTGGCACATAGTAAGCGTTGTATGTAAACGTTAGTTATTAATATTATTACTTCACAAGGTTGTTGTGAAGGAAGTGCTTTTAAAACCTTACAGCGCTCTATAAACATGGAGAGCTCACTGGATCATAGATTCGGAGCTGGAGTGGGGCCTCAGAAGCCATTAAGTCCAACCTTCTCATTTTACAGATGTAGAAACTGAGACACAGAGAGGGTGAGTGACTTACCCAGAGTCACACAGCTAGTGAGTGTCTGAGAGGGGATTCGAACCCAGGTCTTGCCTGATGCTTTCTTTAGGACATTACACAGTCACTCACTCACAGTGTTGCTTTTTGTTGGTTGTTTGTGGCTTATTATCTACATGCTGAGAGCTGTTAGTTACTCTGTGGATGGAAGGTTTGGAAGCTGCCCTTTCTCAGGGAACCCTCCCCAGGCATCAGAGGCTTTGAGCCTCCTCTCCTAAATACAACCTGATCTATCCACAGAATGAATGCTTCCTTGCTGCGTGGAGGGGAGTGTTCTGGTATTGAAGATACAAGTACATGTGCAACGAGGCCCATGTAAGCAAAGGGGTCGAACACACTGCCATTCCAGGCTCTAGGCAGCTGTTTGCCTTGCCTCCCCTCGTCCTAGCTAAAGATAATGAGAAAAAATAATTTTTGGTAGAATGTCAAAGGCACAGGCCTAGGAGTCAGGAGAGCCGGGTTCAAATCTGGACTCTGAAACTTACCAGATTTGTGGTGATGGGTGAGTTGTCTCATCTGCTACACTGGGGTAATAATAACTGAAGTATCATCCTCACAGGGTGAGGCTCAGAGGGGATAATGAATGTAAAAGCATTTTACAAACCCTAAGTCACTATGTAAATGTCAGTCAACAATAAACATATTAAGTGCCTACTATGTGCTTGGGCGGTGAGGTGGCTTAGTGCATAGAGTCAGAAAGACTCATCTTCCTCTGTTCATATCCAGCCTCAGACATTTGCTAGCTGTGTGACCCTGGGCAAGTCACTTAACCCTGTTTGCCTCAGTTTCCTCATCTATAAAATGAAATGGAGAAGAAAGGGGCAAATCACTCCAGTATCTTTACCAAGAAAAGCCCAAATGAGATGATGAAGAGTCAGCCGCGACTGAAACAGGCAGACAATGGTAGCAACTGTCACGTGCTGGGCACTGTGCTAAGCTCTGGTGATACAAAGAAAAGCAAAACATAGCCTCTGCCCTCCAGGAGCGCACAGTCTGGTTGTTGTAGTTCATCCTTCCTTCTTGAAGCGGACCAATGACGTTACGGGCGTGATGTCTTGACTCAGGTGTGAATTGGATCTGAGCGAGGCAGAGCTGCACCAAGCCATCAGTCTCGCTGTCTCCTCCAGAGTCCTTGAAGTCCAGCGGCAGGACAAAGGTCAGGACAATTAGCCCAAGGAGCTCTCAGGCCAGCATTTTCTTGCATCATGAGCCTACAAGCCAGTCTTCCGACTTCAGGTAATGGCTGTCCCACTTCCTCACTGTGTGATCTTGGCCAAGCTCCACACCCTGCAGAAGAAGAGCCCCAGCCCATGGGGCTCTGGAAAGGAGGGGAATAATATTACTCCACACACATCACAGAGCGGTTGTAAGGGTCAAATGAGATCATACATGTAAACAGGTTGGTAAACTTTAAAGCAGGGTTTTGAGCTTTTTGTGTGTGTGTCGTAGACCCCTCTGGAAGTCTGGTGAGGCCTACAGACCTTCACAGAATAATCCTTTTAAATGAAGTATATTTCATATGTCATGGAAAGACCTGCATGAAATAATGAAGAGCAAAATGAGCAGAACCAAGGGAACATTGTATACAGTAACAGCAATATTGTTTTAAGAATGAATACCTTATTTTAACTATTATAAATACCCAAACCAACTATAAAGGACACTAGAAGGAAGACGCTATCTGCATCCAGAGAAAGAACTGATATGTGGTATATATGGGAGTATGTATAAAATAATTACACACACACACACACACACACAAAGAGTGCTGGACTTGGAGGAAGCTGGAGGGACACTGGGCTGTGGGGAAGAGGACCGTGACATCAGGAAGGAGACGCCAGGACTCGCAAATGGATTGGATTTAAGTGAGGGAGGGCTGTGCAAAGTCACCAGCCTCACTTTCTCCTCTGGCGCCATCAGGGTCCGGTGGCCACAGGTCGATCACGCCTGACGGCTCAGAGGGCTTTGGGGAAATGAGCCGTGGAAGGAGCAGCAGATCTGCTGCAAGAAGACCTGGGTTCCAAATCCCTCCTGTATCACTCACTACTCTTGACCTTGAGTGAGTCACTGAACTTCCCTGGGCCTCAGTTTTCTCATCTGTAAAAGGGAGGAAAGGGGAGGGAAGAAGAGAATAAACATCTATATGGCGCCTACTGCTGCGCTAAGCAATTTTTTTTAATAAATAAATAAATAATATCTCATTTGATCCTCGCAACAACTCTACAATATGGGTGCCACTGTTATTCCCACTTTACAGACGAGGAAACTGAGACAAATGGAGAAGTGGCTTGCCGGAGTCACACAGTCGATTTGTCCCTGAGGCCACAATTGAACACAGGTCTTCCTGATTCCAGGCCTTTCAAATGAGGGACAGAAAACCTCTAAAATTCCCTTCAGCTCTAAAATGGTCATCCTAGGAATCGTAACTTTGTATGACCACGTTTACCATAAAAGAGAATCATATGAATTCCAACAACAACGGAGGGATTTCCCAGTTTATCCAATAAAAGGAAGAAAATATTGAGAAATTCTCTTCTGTGGCGATTTAGTCACCGGATCTGAATATACGGGAAAGGGGATGGGTGAGTGGCATAAGGTGGCTCTATAGTCACACACAAAGCCTGCTTTACCCCAGGCTTAAGGAATATTAGTAGGGGGACTCAAGGAATGTCCTCAGGGGTGGCTAGGTGGTGCAGGGGATAGAGCAACAGGTCTAGGGTCAAGAAGACCTGAGTTCAGATATGGCCTCAAACACTTACTGGCTGTGTGACCTTGGACAAGTCACTTAACGCTGTTTGCCTCAGTTTCCTCATCTGTAAAATGAGCTGGAAGAGGAAATGGCAAACCACTCTAGTGTCTTTGCCAAGAAATCATCAAATGGGGGTCACAAAGAGTCAGACACAACTGAACAACAGGAATGTCCCCCTAACTCATACACACACATACAAAAAAAATCTCCCTCACTGTTCTCTAAAACTCCACTGTTATAAATTCATTACTTTGAAGCTAAGATTTGTCTTTTGTTCTTTTAAATTGTTTCAGTGACTAAATCACTTTCCCACTACCCCATCTTAGTGGTAAGAGCACAGGAGCTGGAGTCAGAGTGGCTGAGATCAAGGTGTCCTCTCTAGACTTCTACTTCCTATTTCCTTCCTTTCTTCCTTCCTTCCTTCCTTTCTTTCTTTCTTCATTTCTCTCTCTCTCTCTCTCTCTCTCTCTCTCTCTCTCTCTCTCCCCCTCTTTCATGAGAGAATTAGGCCAGATGATCTCTCAGGTACCGCCCAGTTCTAAATTCTATGATCCAGGGGTCCTCTTCTAAAATGCAAACATTCATAAGGTAACTATACAAAAATTCCTTCACACTAAATGCCTGGGTTTTATTGGATTTTTCCTTTTCTGAGAGGGATAGACTGAAGGCACTGAGAAGCACTAGACACCTACATTGGGGAGAGGGAGAAGGGAGGGTTCAGAGAGAGGGAAGTACCACAAGCAAAGACAAACTTTACCAGATCCAAAATTTCTACTCCAGTGAATGTCGAGGTTTTGCCAGGCTCTCTTTGCCAACATTGCCATTTTATAAGAATTCTTGGGGGGAACAGAGTCAAAACTGGTTATTTTTTTCACCGAAGGTGAGCAGACAAAAAGGCAGAATAGATTTATTTGGGGGCTCACCACAAAAAAAAGATTCCTTGAACACCCCCTGAATATTACTCCTTTTGGCAAAACACTGGTGGCCCAGTCCTATCTATAATTCTGTAAACTGGGACTGGAGAAACTTAGTCCTGGCTGTTACTAGTTTCCTGCATGACCTTGGACAGATCATTTCTGTCTCTGGGCCTTGGTTTCTGCTCCTATTATCCAGGATAGTAAAATAAGAGAGAGAAAATAAATCCTAGTCCCTTTCATCTCTAATGTTCCATGACTTTAAATAATATCCAAATAGGGATAGAAGCAATCACAGAAGATAAAATTAATCATTTGGATTAAAGCAAATTGATTTTGTTTGTTCAAAAGCTCTTTCAAGGCAGAACAGCTAAGGAGCAAAACCATCAAGTAACAAAAGCCATTGCATTGAATATCTGTAATTAGGGTCCCTACATATCCAAGATGTGCAGGGAATTAATACAATATATAAGACCAAAAGTCATTCCCTACTGGATATGTGGTCAAAGAATATGAGCAAACACTTCTCAGATGAAAATTTGTAAACTATTAACAACCATATAAAAGACTGTTCCAAATCATTAACAATTAAAGAAATGCAAATCAAAATAACCCTGAGGTTTTACCTCCCACCCAGAAAACTGTCAAAGATGACAAAGATGAAAATAGTCAGTGATGGAGAGGCTGCAGGAAAATAGGTCAACTAATAAATGGTGGTAGAGTTGTGAATTGTTCCAACTCTTCCTGAGAGTCATTTGGAATTATACTAAGAAAGTGATTAAGATGTCCATACCCTACTGCTAAGCACATACCACAAGAAGGTCAAATGCAGAAAGGTTTCATAATCACAAAAATATTCATAGCAAAGAACTCAAAACAAAATACATCCCAGTTGAATGGGGAAGAGTTCAACAATTATGGTACAGAGATTAATGAAACACTAATGCGCTATAAGAAATGACAAATGTGAAGTATCCAGAGAAATATAGGAAGACTTATGTGAACTGATGCAGAGGGAAGTAAGCAGAACCAAACCCAGAGGACTTTCAAAATATATACAAATGGCCACAACCACATAAGTAGAAAGAACAAAGAGAGAGATAGACAGAGATAGAGAGAAGACAGAGAAGGGAGAGAGAGGAGAGAGGAGGAAGAGAGAAGAGAGAGGAGAGGGAGAGGAGAGAGGTAGAGGAGAGAGAGAGAGAAAGAGAGAGGGAGAATATTTTGGTAATTATAACAAACAAGTTTGACCCTGGAGAAGAGTTGAAAGAAATATAACTCTTTCCTTTCTCTGAAGAGGTAGGAGGCGATAGATAACGGAGTGTTACATATGTAGGGTTAACATTTTAATTAATTTTGCTAACCTCTTTTTTATCTCTTTCTTCCGTAGTAGGTTTTACAGAGGTTTGCTCACTGGATGGGGACAAGGGAAGGATATATTCTGAAATGAAGGTAATGTAAAAACAATAGATAATACTTTTTAAAAAGATTTTTAAAAGGAATCAATAGATAATACTCAAGCCCAGAGGCCAGGCCTCTTTAGCTAATGGCATAACTTGGGCCCCTAGCTCATATCCCTGCTAGGTCTATTCCTACAATCTTCTGTTCTAGAAGACAATGGCAGAGGGCCTAATCAAATTAAAATCCTTCCAAAATCAGCTCTGCCTCTGAGTACAAAGTGACATAAACTAATTTCCCACCCCGACTTCTGAGATAAGCTGGCTCTGTAAAAGGCTTTGGCCTTCTCTGCTCTGTTAACCCCCCCTACAGTAAGTAGTAATAAAAGCGCCCCGTTCTGCCCGCCTACAAGGCCCCCATTTGTAACTCAATCCCAAGCCTGTTTTGGCTCACATGGATCTTTAACTTGATATAGAAAAAATGATTAAACTTCTCAGAGCTGCCCAACTTGTAGAAGTTGGCTTAATCAAATTGCCTGAAGCAGGCTCTGGTTTCAGGTATAATCTCTGAACTAAAATTGACTTCATTTTTTTTATTTGTAATGCCTTTTGGAAAGAATTTTTCCCCTAAAAGCTAAAAGTGGTCCTTGGCCCATTTTTAATTATTTTAATGGGTAAATTACTCTCCCGTTTTAAAGTTCCCTGCTAAATATAACCCCTTTGATGGCAAGGCAATCTGTCCTGTAGAAAAGCAAAAGGGGATCGGATTTCCCTGTCAGAAGGAAGGTTTTGTGCTCACTGGCTCTTCTAGTTTCCAATTAATTCCAATTCAATAATTCAGCATTTCTGAAGCACCTACTATGAATCAAGCCCTAGGTTCTGTGTTAGGGAAGCAAAAACAAAATAAAAACCAAAAAATGAAACTAGATTCTAACTGTCAAGGAGAATCACACAACAAAATATTCACAGCAGTACAGTAAAATACTGCCAGCCCAGAGGCTAGAGCTCAAAGAAACTGCAAAAATTAAAAGACAGCAGACAGCCTGAATATGATTTTAAAGCTCCTTTTTTAAAGTATACCCAGGACTGAGGACTTCCCACCTTCCCATCACCAACCCACCCCTCCTCTCAAAATCTGACTCCAAAGTACCTTTATGGTCTGATTTCTCATTACTTCCCCTCCCACCCTCTTTGCCTTGGTCAAACTGGCCTTCTTCCTGTTCCACATACATCTCACATCTCCTGACACCATGCTTTTGCACAAGTACTTCCTGCCTAGTAAGTTCTTTCTCTCATTTCACATCTTGGAATTCCTGCCTCCTTTCACAATGCAGCTGAAATATCACCTTCTTCTACAGGAAGCCTTCCTAATTTTTTTTAATAAATATTTTTCTCCTTCCTATCCCTTCCAACTAAAAAGAGAAAGAAAAAGAAAATTCATAATAAAAACCCATAGTTTAAAAAAATTCCTCATTAGCTATATCCAAAAATGTATCTCATCCTATTCCTTGTGCCTATCACTTCTCAATGTGTTTCATTATCATCACTCCTCTGGAAGTGTGGTTGGTCATTGTATAGATCAGTGTTCTTGAGTTTTTCTCAAAAAGTGGTTCATTTTTACAACATTGTTTTTGTGTAAATTGTTCTCCTGGCTCTGCTCTCTTCACTCTGCATCAGTTCATACCGATCTTCCCAGTTTCCTCTGAAACCTTCCCCCACATCATTTCACATCGCAATAGTGTTCTACTATATCTGCATACCATAATATTTTCAGACCTTCCCCAGTATGAACACCCATTAAATGGGCACCCCTTCATTTCCAGTGTTTTGACTCTCCAAAAAGAGCTGCCATAACTATTTATATATGCAGGAATGCTTTTTTTTCTTTCTTTGATCTTTTTGTGGTAAAGATCTAGTCATGGTATCACTGGGTATGTACAGTTAATTTAGTGACTTTTGAGACATAGTTCCAGAATGCTTTCCATAATAGCTAGACCAATTAATAGCTCTACCAACAACACTTTCATGTGCCTGTTTTCTCATAGCCCCTCCAACAATTGTCATTTTCCTTTTTCCATTATCTTTGTCAATCTGTAGAGCCTAAGTTGGGAACTCAGTGTTGCTTCAATTTGTCTTTCTCTAATTACTAGTGATTTGGAACTTTTTTTTTTAATATGACTGTTGAGAGTTTGGATTTCTTCCTTTGAAAAATACCTGTTCATCTCCATTGATCATTTATCATTTGGTTTCCCCGTTGTTCATGCAATCCCTTTCCCCCATCAAAAAAAAAATACTTTGGATTTCTTTTGTATTTCCTTTGTGTTTGATTACCAGTGTGCATGTTATGTCTTCCCAATAGGATGTAAGTCCCTTGTGGGCAGAGACTGTATCTTTTTTTTTTTGGCCTTTAGATATCCAGAATGGGGCCCAATGCCTTGCACATAGTTGGCATTTAATAAATGCTCATACAAATGAATTGGAATGGAACAAAAGGCAAAATGAATGGTATCCCCTGAGGGAATGAATGCTGAAGGACCTAGAGAAGACAAAGCTGCTCCCTCACACCTCTTCCACCTCAGGTTCAGACAGCCACAGACTGTCTAAATATTCCCACCCAATCAGTCTTCTGAGAGAGAATGCTTCAAATTTTGAGCAATAGTTTAGGGAGAAATCAAGACACTTTGTTGGCCCCAGAATAAGAGAAAAACATTTCTTGCCAAGGAGCATGGCCCTCCCAGGCGCCAGAGTGAAAAAGGATGGTAAAACTCACGGTCACTATGTCTCTACCTATGTAGAAACCAACCATCAGGTCTTACTCACTAGGCAAACATTCATGAGGACAGAGGTTGGCAGTGACTAAGAGGAAAAGATTCATTGAAGAAGAAGTCCTTGGGCTGCCATTGCCTCTGTAGAGTAGAGAACATTGGGAGAACTTGGTCTCCTGCCCACCACCAGAAACCATGAAGACCTCCCCTCTGGGGGCAAAGTCTGGGCCCAAAGGAGATCTGCCTTAGAAGAGGGTTTCTTCCTTACCTGGGAGCAATTCACATAGCTCTTTAGTCTCTACTATTGAAGAGAAGAGAAGAGGAGAAAGAGAGAGAGAGAGAAAGAGAGAGAGAGAGAGAGATGTGAAGGAGCCGAAACAATAAAAAATCACCCACACCACACATTCCCTCTCTCACCGCCCCACCAGTCCTTTGCTTGAGGCCTCTGCCCCTTCTATACAGCTGTTATAACCCCTCACTTGTCTCAAGGCCCAGCTCAGCCTCCATCCCCTTCATGGGGCCTGTTCCAAGCACTACTTTGTTCCTGCCCTCTCACTGAAATAAGGATCAAAGGCTCATTAGAGTAGCAAGAGACCCCAGAGGCCATCTAGGCCAAGCCTCAGCTGATCTTGGAGAGGAGGGCATTGAGGCCCAGAGAGGTTAGGTGATTGGCTCAAAGTCACACAGGGAAAAGGTGTGAAAAGACCAGAAAAGATGGGAAGGGGCAAAGCACCTGAATGAAATGGCTATCGGTAAGCATCCAGGCTCATCCTCTCTCTATTCAGATGAGCAAACTAAGGCCCCTTAAAGCTTTAATATTCTGTGGTTCTGTGAATTTATATTGCCCTGTGTTTACAGTCAGACACATGTACAGATATGGTTGTACATATATCCACAGGAAGTCACATACACATCCATGGGGAACGTAGACCTAACTAACTTCAATCCCACTGCTGACAGTCTTGGGCTTATCTAAAAAGATGGGAGAGAATTCAATTCAATTTAATAAGCATTTATTAAGTTGTTTATGCTAAGTTCTCTGGGGACACAGGTTGAAAAAAAAACTAGTTCCTGACCTCAAGGATTTTACATTCTACTGTGGGGGTGGGAGGGACTGAGGGAGGGAGAGGGAGAGGGAGAGAGGGATAGGAAAGAGGAAGGGGCGGGGGGAAGAGACTCAGATGGAAGGAGGGAAGGAGAAGGGAAGAGAGGGGGTAATAAAAGAGGGGGAGGAAAGGGGACAGGGAGAGAGGGAGGTAAAGATAGAGTGGAAGACAGAGAGAGACAGAGAACACAGATTTAATATAGATCAAAGGAGATGGGTATAGAACTAGAAAACAGGTTCTATGAAAGGGAAAGCCCCACTGTTACAGGATGTAACTTTAGAGCTGGAAAAGGCCTTACAAGCTGTCTAGCCCTACCCCTATTTTCTAGATAAGGAACTGTGGCCCAGAGGGGTCAAGTGACTTGCCCCAGATCTAGTAACTATCAAGGAGAAGAGGCAGGATTTGAAAATAGGTCCCAGACTCCAAAGCCAGTGAGCACCTCTTCACTGTCCCAAAGTGTTCTTGCCAGGGCAGATAAAGTGAGTGAGAGACCAGTAATGAGCTCTCCTTTTCCATCTTCATGAAAGACAGAATGAGGTGAAATAAAACACTCTGCAAATATGAGGATTATTGTCATTGTTTGCAAAGCATTTTCTCCATAAACCCCCATGAGGCTGGTAGTATAATAGAAAGAAAGATGGCTCTTTTACAGGGATCTGAGGCTCAGAGAGCAGGGTGGGGAGGGCTGCCCAGCTACTAAATGTCAGAGCCAAGACTCCAAACTGAGCCTTCTGACTCCAAGCTATGTGACCTTCACTGGAACTGTAGCATTCGATATTGGAGGAAGAGCCTCATGGGCTTTTGTAGTTTAAAACTGGAATTGGTTTGTAGAAGAACTGATTTATTTCTATTTCTCTAAAATAGAAACAAGTCTGATCCACCCATGTTTGGTCTGGACAAATTAGTTGTACCAGAAGAATAGCCCTGAGAGAACCCTCTCAACTCTATTCAAGGAATTAGAGATTTTAATCTAAGGAAAAGAAGCCTTGGTAAGTGAGGTCTTCAATGGCTGTCTTCAAGCATCTGAAGGGCTCTCAAGTAGAAGACTGGTCACATTTGTTTTTTTTGGTTCCAGAGTTCAGAATCAAGAGCAGTGGGTTGAAGACATAGAGACAAATGTAGATGATGTCAACTTGAGGGCAGGAAAAACCATCATGGCAATCAAAACAGTCCAATAATAAAATGGCTGTCTCGAGAAATAGTGGATTCCACTTTCTTAGATGTCATCAAGCAAAGGCTTGATGACCACGTGCCACATATTGAGGATTCCTTTTCACTAGACAGCAAGGGCTCCTAACCTTCTAACTAACCTTTGGTAGTTTGGTGAAATCCGTGGACCCCTTATCAGAATAATATTTGTTGCCTATATTCATAATTGAAGGAAATGCTAAATTTTAACCACAGATTAGTGAAAACAAAGACCTAATTTTCTCCCATCCAAGTTTATTGAACCCCTGAAATCTATCCATGGACTTTGGCCTAAACAGGCTCTAAAGTCTTTTCTAACGCTCAAATTCTGATGGGGGTGGGGGCAGGGGGAGGAAAGGAGTGAAGAAGCTACTTCTCTCCTCTGCAAGCATCTAATGGGAGAATTCATAATGGAACATCTTAGCTTTGCAGCTCTTTCTGACTGTACCTGAACGGTACAAGGTTAAATGAGAAAGGAACTCAGATGGAAACACAGCACAATTTACCTACAACAATTCAAGAGCCTCTTTCTTCCCATGGACAACTTGGCTAAACAGGAAGCAAAGATATTGAATCTTTGTTGTCAAATTCAAAAACTAAGATTTTTGAACGTGACTACAACCATGAGTCGGGAACCCCTGAGGGGAGCCCTGCGGGTGCTGGTTTCAATCCCCACTTGACACTTCTTAACTGGCAAGCCATCCATGGGAGAGAGAGGCTGGGCCTGTAAGAAAATGCGTCTGGGAAAATGGCTGTTGTTAATAATGTGAGCAGACAGAGGCTTGCCCACAGACAAACTCTTTCCAACAATATATAGACACTCCATGAGCAAAACTGTAATTTTGTGGTCTAGCAGAGAAATGATTTAGACATTTGGGGTTTTTAAAGGCCCCTTTCCTAGGGCTGTCTGGATTGTTAAATTCCTGTTTAGGTCTGGGGGGGGGGGGGGTTCAGTCTCTGGCCAAATACTATGATTTTAAAAGGCATGTGTTCAATGTGAGGCCTCCACGTGGTCAGTTTGAACCCCTATTCTAATTCGAGAGAGAGAGACAGCCAGAGTTCCTGGGGAGCCAGGTGAGGTTTTTGGGGGGAGGAAAAGGGGATTTATTCAATACACACATACACACACACACACACACACACACACACAAACACACACATTTAAGACAGCCCAATTTCGGATTCCAAAAGTCAAGGAATCAAAAAAAATTTTTTTTAATTTAAAAATTTTTTTAAAAAACTCAAGGAATCAGTCTGTATTAATCCAGCAAATTGAGTGAAACTCCCTGGGAGCTAAACAGAAGCACTAGTAGATAAGATAAGGATGAGTAGGGATGACTGGTAATGATGAGCATCAGACTATTCTTAACTATGCTAAGTAACTGGAGAGGGCTTAGTATGACTGTGGCATCCTGAGTGAAATTATTGTGGCTGATTCATTTCCCTTACCCCAGAAAGGTGGAAGGAGGGACATGTGTTTTCCTGATGCTTTTTCGTTTTATTTTTAATAACGCTTTCCAATAGCATATCCCCAAATTCCAATAGAATACATTGACCTCGTCTGACCATATATATAGCATTTTACATCCATAGTCCATCACCTTTCTCTTTCAAGGGCAGGGAAATTGGCATCATCATCAGGCCTCTGGAAGCAAGATTGAACATGGTATTAGGCAAAATTCTGGTGTTCGTGTTTTCCTTTATGTTAATGTGGTCTGTGCGTATATTTTTCTCACTTCTGTTTTCTTTTTCTCAGCTATTCATATAAATCCTCTCAGGTTGCTTCAGATTTCTTGTTTCTTTTCATCATTTTACATACCACAATTAGTTCAGCCATTCCCCATTCCATGGGTGTCCACTTTGTTTTTATTGTTGTGGTTTGTTGGTTCACCTTTTTTTTTTACTATCCCCCAAAGCACTCCTATGAATATATTAATATATATGAGACCTCTCCCTTTGTCTTTGACCTCCTTGGGATAGTTAGAAGTCAGGAGAAGTTCTACTATCTCCAATCTCAGTTCATTGGGCCAACAACCCACCTGACACATACAATCAACAGAAACACCAGGAACCAAAAGATGGTAGGCAATATAGACTCAGTCTACACAAAGGGAAATCTGGCAAGGACACAGACAACATGAAAGAGAGGCTTCTGCTGTTTTATGGCCAATACAAAAGAACCCCCTTGATGGGTACCATCATTTATAGACAATGGTGGCAATACTGGGTCAGTTAAGTAGAAACACTTGGGTCCTTTGGCTCCTAATGGTTTCTTGAAGATTATACTTTATCAGCTTTTTGCATATTCCTCTATGTTCTGTTTTCTACCTATTTGAATGTAATCTCCATGAATGAATGAACAATGAAGCCTTTAAGTGTTTACTATATGCAAAGCACTGGGCTAACCCCTGGAAATACAAATAAAGAAGATATTCCCTGTTCTCAGGAAGCTCACATTCTAATGGGGGAGACAACTTATGTAGAAGGTTTTAATTGCTAATGGTGAAGGTGAGCATTGGACAAACACTGAGTCAATCAAATGGGAACACCAGGCCACCATGGCCAACCTAGTTATTCACTCCTATATTCACTCATGAGTGGACCGTGCACATGTGTGCACACACACACATACACAGTACCACAGACTTCACAAAGATGGATTAGCTTGGAAGTCTTGACCATCACTCACCTGCAGGACCTGATTTGCATAGAGAGGAGCTGGGGAATAGAGAGCTTCCCTTGGAACCTTACCCCTAGGTTCAAGGCCCACTTCTGAAAAATACTGGCTGTGTGACCATGGACAAACAAATCTGCGTGTTGTGGAGGAGGCATTGACCTGCATTGGTAGAAGCATCTTCCCCATCTGAGCATTCACTGTAGCAGTGAAATTACAAATCTAGCCCCTATCCCCATGACACATACTCAGTTGTATCCCACAAATTTACTGACACTGAAAATTCTTTATTCCCCCTTGCCCCATCAAGCTCCTCCTTGATCGGCTCCTGAAGAAAGAGTTGGTATGGCTCAAATGTACTTGTAGTCATACAAACGGAAAATGGGGTGAAAGAAGAGGAAGGCTAATATCTAATGTGGGGCATGAGTCCTCTGACTGGAAGGGTGCCATTATTTTGGATGAAGGGGGATTTGCGGAGATAAGATGGTCCTCAGCACAAGTCAGCTTCCCACTTGCCCCTCACCCTCCAGCTATTTTTTTGAAATAAAACTTTGATAGCAAGGCCTTACATTCATTGGCTTTGAGCCAGGACAAAGGGTTTAAAGGGTAAATGAAGGCAGAGCCAAGCCCAGAGTAAAGAGGAGGAAGCAATCAGAGCCCAATACAAATTGTTAGTTGAGCTAAACCCGAACCACCTCAAGAGACAGGAAGCAACTGAAAGGTCCTGAGTTCCTGAATCACCTCCACTGAATGGATGCTGACTTTTTGGGAAGTTTTGTCTCAAGTAGAAAAAGCTCTGGGATAGACACCCACACCATCAGCATAGGCTGAGAAGTAAATTCAGGTTTGCCTTGCCAGCAAATGAAAGGAGGTGACTGCTGGTCTGTGGAGGATCTGAAGGCTACCAGACTGCACTGGTTGCTTTGGCGTATTTTGTTTAATTCCTTTCTAATTCTTTGATTAAAGAGTTATATACAGTATACTTTTATCAATTGTTTCAATTGAAAAGCTGCAGGGACAGGTCAAGAGGCAAAGTTCCCAATGTGTGGTAAAATTGTGAATTAAGAATCTGATTTGAAAAATCCATACTAACTCTTAGTCTAATGAGACAAGCATTGCCATGCACAAAAAGGAAAGTGTCAAAGAGAGACAGGTACCTAGCTAGCTCTCTGAGAACCAGAGAGAGGTTGGCAGTTTCTCTCAGATAGCCCTCTGGTGGTGGGTGGTGCATATAGCAGCTGGGGATGAGTTCAACTGCCACCACTAACCATTACTACTAAATGGTGTCAGGCAATCATCAGCAATAGTGCCCCAATAGTTCAATACACCTCACACACTTTTCTGCATCATAGGCTTTTCCCCAAGCACCAGTGATCACTTTGTCAGTCAGTAGTCTCCAGGTTGGAGCTTGTAAATGCTTAAATTTTCAGTTTTCCTTCCCTGTGTGGTATCCACATCTGGAAAGACAGCTAACTCAAAGAGAATACTTCTCTCTTCAAATCAAGCAGACTCAACAAACCCCACTCTTTACAAGAGGCAGCATGGCAAACAATGGTCATCTAATACCTTTTGAGGGCCCTAGGTACCAAAATCTGGTGCTATCCCTCTTAATTCCTAAACTATGAGATGGAAAAGTCTCTTGCCTTGCCAGGAGAGGAAAGACACAGGTTAAGTACTCAACAGCTACCAAACTTTGGGGCCCCTTGACACAAGCCCCTTATACCTATTAAATAATCTGGCACTGATGAAAGTGAACTGAAGGGGCAGCATGCCATACATAGTAAGTGGACAGAGAATTAATCCACCTCAGCTACTTACTAGTTGTGGAATGTGATCCTGGACAAGTCAATTAACCTGCTCCAGATTTTCTCTAGAAGTGTTTCTACCAGCTAGAATTCAACTCCTGCTTTTTTTTTTTATCCTGTTAACATAATTTGGTTTCTTTTTTATTTGCGGATAAAAATTAAGGCTCACAGTACAATATTCTATACTAGTGACTAAGAATAGCAATTTAGCCCCTATGACTAAAAGCACAGACATTTCCAAAGAGCATCTTTCAATGTTTGTATTAAATTAGAACCTATGCATAAAAGGCAGTGTGATGTTGAATCTGGATTTTCCTGAGTTGGGATTAGATGATACAGCCATAATAGAATCAATAGCTAAAGTAGTCATGTTTCACCACAAATCCTGAACTATTGATTACAGAAGTCCCACTTCTGACACATACTGACCGTATGGCCCAAGACAATTTACCTAACTTCTCAGTGCCCTCAAGCAATGCTGTAGGACAATACAGTAAGTTTTGGAATAATTATAAATTTTCATTGGTAGAAGAGATTCTTCGGGTGTTCCCTACACAAATGAGATCACAGGTCTTGAAAAAAAATGCTCATATGAGAGACTTGGGATAATATTGCAACTATTTCTAGGCTCTCCCATTGAAAAATTGAAGGGAGGGAAGAAAAAGGCTTCTTTACTTTAGAAAATTGATGTCGGGGGTTGGCATATGGGTGTTTGGCAACTGGGCCTATTATCCTCCTGGAGAAAGAGGCACGACATTTTATTTCAATGCAAACCAATATTCACATTTCCAAGACCACGACAAACATTCAATGAAGAACTCTGGTGAAAAGAGCTCATGAATGTCAAGAGATTAAAGCTTTATCTCTGGGGACAAACATCCAATCCAGAAATATTTAATCTGGGTCTTTCAGTTTTATTAACAACTAAAAGGTGACCACTCAACTTATCCAATGAGATTCATCTATGGCACAGAATTTTTTATAGAACTACCCTCAAATGGTCAGTTGAATATCCACAAGACTTGTCTTAGCCTCTCTCTGGTTTGTAAAGCCAATTAGTAAGTGAAAGATCTTTCCCCACCCATTGAATAGGCTTCAGGTGGGGCCAACAAAGTGAAGCCTGATTAGAGACAGGACCACACCCTTTCACTAACTCGGTATGAGGCACCAGGCTAGTTAGCAAGTCTACCTGAGCCAAAGTCAGCCCTCAAGAACCTTACAGTCTAATGGAGATAAGACACAATGACAGGTGAAAAGCACATGACAATTGCAAAGAAAAGTGCTGTATGAGGTCCAGTGGAGAAGATTATTATCATTCAAAGAAGCTATAAAAGCCTTTATGAAGAGGTGGTACTTGATTTATATGTTAAAAAATGAGTAGGGATTCAAAAGCAGGAGTGAGGACATTTAAGCATAGAGAACAATCGGACCAAAGGTATAGAGGTATTTTTGGCAGAGAGGTAATGGGGGGGGGGGTATGGGAAGGGTGATGCTGTAGATATTTTTAGGTAATTGGAAGAAGAGAAGGTAATTGGAAGAGGAAGAAGAGAAGAACCTTAAAGTGAAGAACGTTGACAATCACTGGTGTCCAGGGTTGCATCCAAAGAGAATGCCTCATGCAAACTTGCAAAACCAATGCTCTAAATCTGAGACCTGTTAGTCAAAAGAAGAATTAGGGCTTTGTAAAAGAAACTATAAGCAGTTCCTTAGTGGACTGCTCTTAGCTAACAGGCATTTTACCAAGAGGCCTTGGTATTTGGTGTAGACAAATGAGCCAAAGTTCTTATCCAGGCCTAGATGCTTATGAAGACCAAATGCCTGCAGCCCTAAATGCTGTTGTTTCATTTTTATATTTTAGTGTGGAAACAGAAGGAGAAGTTTAATTTGCCTTGGCTGAGCTTTGGATTCCTCAGAAAAACAACTTCAAATCTTTCCCTTCTTCTTTTCTTTGAAGGTTTAAGTAACAATTTGTGTCTCTATAAACTTCACCATTAACGTGTCATCAGCCACTGCAAAACTGGCTTCTTTCCCTTCCCCTGTGTAGCAGTGAAATTTGTTCTCCCTCTGCCTGATTTACACAAGGCCCCAATCAGTCACAAAACCTCTAACCACCAAAGTCTTGCCAAGCCAGTTTCTCTAGACGTGCAGATAGTGAGGCTTCTTCCAGAAACTCAGATTGCATCGTTAATGAGAACCATGGTTAGCTGGAAAAGCAGATTCCCAGAAGACGGACTTTGCGGGGGAGCTCTCCAGAATGCCCCATTCTAGTCTTCTCAAATAGGGCTCCATCAGCTAGCACTGTACCTGGGTGTACCACCTTCCTATTATTGACAGAGCAGTCTCAGTATGATGATGATGATGATGATAGCTAGTATTTATACAGCACTTCAAGGCTTGCAAAGCTCTTCAGTATAATCTCATTTAATCCTCACAACAACCCTGGGAAGTATGTGCTATTATTTTCTCCTTTTACAGATGAGGAAACTAAGGCAGAAAGAGGATAAGCAATTTGTCTAGGGGTCACACAAGGCCAGGTTTGACTTTAGGTCTTTCTGACTCCAAGTCCAGCATTATATGTCCTGGACTCCTTAGCTGTTTTGAGAATGAGAAATTGGTTAGCATTCTACAGAACCTCGGTTGACTTGACAAGCCAACAATCCAGCAAAGACTCTATGCCCTGGACCCTGGGCAGTGGCTACAAGAGCATCTAGGCCTTGAAGACAGATGCAAGAAAACAACCTTGAAATGCCTTCAAACCAGCTCACCTACTCTCCATTGCCAGGCCCCTTGCAATGGGTTCCATGAGACACTGGATCCTAAGCCAAAGTAAGTTTGAAACTAGTTATTCATGGAGTGGAAAATCATCAAGGACTTTCCCAAGCTACCCCTAGCAAAGATTCCCCTCAGCAATGATTCTCTGATAGAATGCAAGCTTTTCAAGGGCAGGAACTATGCGATTTTTTTCTCTGTATACCCAGCATCTAAGCTTGGCACATAGTAGTAAGTGCCTAATGAATATTTCTTGATTGATCAGTTCTATCAAAGTCTTCTATTCTTCAACAAGTGGCTAAGACTTAAGTTCTAAAGTGTGTAGGGGGTGACAATATCAGAGGGTAAGGGGTTGAAACTCACATAGACTTTGAAGAAATGACAAAGAAAAGGAAAACTCTCAATACAATGAAGATATATGAACAAGATCATTCCAAAGTTAAAACTCCAGAAGAAATGACCAATTCTGCAGTGACTACACATAGTGTAGGAAATTGATCATGGGAAGCCAAATGGCTTGATGATGTCCCAGCCTGGCCAACTTCTGTTTGGTACTTTTTTGGATCTTCCATAGGAAGCCTAGACCTACAACCTGGCACCTTGTTGACAAGATTGAGGGCATCTTCTTAAGTGTCAAGAGTTGGAGGTGAATCAGTCACTTTTTAAAAAAGCTTTTGAATGAGATGAGCAGAAAAAAGATGAGAGACCTTCCTGAGATGTGCCTGTACATTAGCACAACCCTCCAAGGACCAACCAACCATCACATTGGTCCCACCAACCACAGGAATGTAAAATCATAGAGGGACAATAGAAAAAAAAAAACTCTGCCCAAAAGATGGCAGCAGCTGGACAGACTGAAGAGAAGCAGGAACTCCTAGTGGCCCTTAGGAAGCTGGACCTCCAGTGTTCAAGACCTGCTACAGCATGGTAGACTCAGAGGTATGTTGGACCTACCCTCAAATGCACGGACACAGGAGAGGGAAAAACCATGTATCTAATTTCAAGAGACCAGATCCTAGTCTTCTAGAGACAGCAGGAGGAGTTCCTGGGTGATACTGTATTCTTTAGCATCAGGAGAATAACACGCATGGCTTTTAAAGTTATTGGAACAGAAAGGGATGAGCCATGATATGGAAGAACAAAACACAAGGACTTTGCCTCGTAGTATCACCATGTTATTTGAACAGTTCAGGACAAGAAAAAGGGTTGTCTCTCTAGTGCCCTCAAGTATATTTGCTTTCTATAGGGAGTCAAAGGCCTCAGGGTAGTACCATGTTGACAAGGCCTTTATCAATCTCTGTATTGAAAGTGGGACTTAACAAAGTATCACCCATCAGTGTGCCTGACCCATAGTAGGCACTTATAATAAATGTTTGTCAATTAATTGATTAACTTAGAAACTGTTAAATAATAGGGTTTCCCCCGAGTTTTATACACCCCTTGAGCTAGTGATTATCAAGGCCTGCCCTCCATCTTCAGAGATAACCCTGGACAAAGAAAACCAAAGAAATAAATGGGAACTTTCTAGAATGGCCTCTTTAAGCCACAGGCCCCTCTTCTTTCAGACTTAATCAGGTTTTCTATTTCAGCTCTTGAATGTTTTCTCTCCAGAGCTGAGCAGACCACTATCACCAGAATTTTCCAAGCAAGCATTTTTCCTGACCCCTGTGGGGTTAATGCTGCAATTAATAAATAAACTCTTAAAAGCTTTCAGTGAGATTGTCTCCTTAAAAAGGGGTCCTCTCCCATTGCAACCAGGATTACAGATTCTAAATTCCATTTGGGCTCAGCTGAGTCATTTGCAGCCAAAGGCAAGGCCCAGTATTCCGGGGATTTATTATCCTCCAGATAACTCCAGGCACTTAGGTAAACAAAGTAACCTTGTAGTACAGCTCCCAGACCCCTGGGGTTAGGGCGTCTTTGGAGTTAATCCCTTCATGCTACAGCCAGCCAAAGGAGCTGCATGAAGCCTCTGGTTTCTTTTTCTTTCTTGGGAACAAGCCCAAAGGGATCAGACCTAATCACAGAGGGCAATTTTCCTTCTTTCACACTGAGTGTGGAGAGCCCTTTCCTCTCCTATTCTGGTCACCCCCAGGGTCAGTCAATGCCTGTTGGAAGAGTTGAAGGTCTGGAGTATGAGCTGCTAAACAGAGCCAAGGGAGGCACAAGTCTAGGCCTCTTGGTGGCAGACTAATAGTGTTTGTTGAATGAATGAGTGATTGAATAAATGAATGGGTGAGTGAATGAATGAATAAGTGAATTGATTTAGTGAATCAATAAGTGAATGAATGAAAATGAGGACGTGAATGAATGAGTAAATGAGCAAATGAGTGAATGAGTTAGTAAATGACTGAATAAATGAGTAAATTAATGAATGAAGAATGAATGAGCACATCAATAAATGAGTGAATGTATGAGTAAATCAATTTGCAATCCTGCTAATTTTCTAAGTGCCTAGTATGTATCAATACTATGCTGGGTGCTATAGAAGAATATAGTTATGAGTTAGTCCAATATGGACTGGGAGAGCAGAATGGGGTGGGGAGATGCAGAGGATGGGTTATGTAGAGCACACCTTTAAGTTGCTTTTTCTAAGAAATCGTGAGATCTTATGGTGTAATGGAAAGAGCCCTGCATTCAGAATCAGAAAACCTAGGTTCAAATTTCAACTCTGACGGCTCTCTGTTCTATACAAACAAAATCATTTCCAGTAATGATCATGAAATGAAACAAATAATAGCCAGAAAAGAAATGTAATGATTTTTTTTCTTTTATTGAACTTTGTATATATGATCATTCCAGTAAAAAAGGAAAATAAAAATTGTAGTACAAAAAGGGGGGAAAGTAATTAACACTTTAAAATTACATCAATGTAATTTTAGGGTTCTAAGTGTTTCCTCCAACAAAAATGTTTCTTTTAAGCTGTAGTGAATGCCCTTCACCAGGTACTAGAAATTCTTGGGGCTGGATGTTGGGGTGATAATGCTTCTTGGGGAGCTATCACCATCTCCCTCTTCCCATTTCAGGGGAGAAGCTCTGGATCTTTCTCACTGCCTCCAGGGTAGGGATATATTGGAGTTTAATTTCTTCCTCTGCACCCCAACTCCATCTGCCCAATCTTGGCAATTAATCCCTCTTGCTTTCCTAAGAGATCTCCTGGAAAGGGGTGCCTTGTCCATGTACTCTCTGCTTTCCTTCAAGATGCAACCCCTTATTGCCTGTGCCCAGGTCAGACCACCCAGGCATGCCACTGCTTCTAGGCACCTCGTAGAGTCTTGAGGCTGCCTTTCCTCAGGGTGTCTAGTTTGTCCTTGGCTCTCAATGCAGAGACTGCTGCCATCTCTACTATGCTGAGGGTACAGCTAAGACATCAATGAAAAATTCCAAATTTTCCAGAAGCCGTGACCTTTTGAAATTCACAAAGTCTTCTTCCAACCAAGTGTAAGGGAAGGAGATCAAAATCAAGGTTGGGTCCCAGACTGAGGCTCTTCTCCCTCCTTCCCCAAGCCATTTCTTCTCAGAGATTTGGCTGGAATTTCTCTTTCATCTCTGCTGCCAGGCACTCAAATATATGCGTTCCAAATTGGCTTGCTATTAATACACACATGCACGCACATGCGCACGCGCGCGCACACACACACACACACACACACACAGAAAGTGACCAAGTCTCCTCAACAAATCCAAATATATTTCCATTGTTCAAGGACATTTCCCACCTAGTCTAATGTTTGTGATTGATTGATTCAATAGAGATGTCTCAGCCTTGCTCACACCAAACTCACACCTCTGAGTGATTCACTCATGGGAGATGTTCCCACCCGACAATGCATCAGGACATCGAATCTTCCGGTCATCTACTTTAAGTAACTGATTTATTCATTCAATCTCCACCCTTACACCTTCATGAAAACATACCTTGACAAACTATTTTCTATATTAGAAAATTTTCAAGTTACACAATTAACTGAGAAGTATAATGAATACAAGATCACACTGCATATTCTTTGCTGATTACCAAAGAAAAGCACCTCCCTCAGTAGAACAAAATGTTGTTCTAAAGGCTCACCTAGGACAAGGAGAGTATGCATATGATGAAATCACATAAGATTCCATGACAGCTGCAATTCCAGAAATAATTTTGTCCAATAGTTCTCTGATTTTTAATACCAGGTCAAGAACAAAATGTGGGACTGTATGCTTGTGGGAGGTCATAGAGAACATCCTGCCCAAAATCCAAATAGAAGAGGGATTCTCAATCCATAGTGATGTTCCATAGGTCATCCTGTTTATGGATGCTATTGTGCCAGGGATCATAGATTTACAGCTGGAAGGAACTTTAAAAGGTCATTCAGTGAACCCTAAACCACAACAGAGCATCCTCAGTGAAAATGACAGTTATTCAGAAGAGATCTACCTAGCCATCCTCATCAGGGGAAAAGATGAATAAAGACTGCTGGGGTCACTATATACAGTCAGATGCACAGTACATTTGACTGCTCCATGAGTAGGGAGGTAAGTACGTAGGTAGGTATCTATAGATATCTATAGATACAGACATATAAATGAGATAGAGATATAGTTGATATGGACATCTATAGTTATGGATATATAGATGAGAGATAGAGATGAAGTAGACATAGACAGATACTGGACACAGATATTGCAGATGGACAATGTGCTGGGCCCAGAATTGAGAAGAAAATCATACCAGATCACAGTTGAGAAATTGTATCCCACTTTGCTACTAAGTTTCTTGCTGCCAAAAAAAAGCCCATCTTTTCAACGCTAATCTTATCCTGGTGATGCCTACAAATGATGCAACACCATATATTCTTTAATAAATATAAATGGCAAAAAAAAATCCCCAAAGGGCAATAGAAAGACATATAGTGGGTATGAGTAAAGTATGTAGTATCCAGGTGGGAATTTGAACACAGGTTTGTTACCTCTAAATTCAGTACTCCCACCACTATACCATAATTCCAGATAGTGGACATGTGGGTGGAGAGAAAGGGAGAAGAGTTGTAGACATAGAATGTTAACTTCATAGTCAAGAATAACTTTTTAAAAATCAATTTAAAAAGAGTGAACACTGTTAACAACTCTGTGAACTCATCAGTGTGGACACTTGCTTCATTGATATATACAAAAATCCCTTCCATACCTTCTTGTCATATGTGATTCTTACCTATATCTTCCCGTAAATTCTTCATGGAAAATCCACTCAATAGACCAAAGGTCTTGTGGAGTCCTGTCACTCTTGGTAACATTCCACAGCCTCCTCATGCCCATCATATGTTTTTACATTATTTTATGAGCTATTTATCATTTTTATTCTTCCAAGATCATGGTGTTCTGTGATTTGGGTCCATAAAAAATCTCTAGAAAAATGCTAATATTAATAAGAAAGTGTTTTTGTTCATCTAAAGATCACTAAAATACTGCGCAAATTCCAATTTTATTCTGGCCCAAGCTCTTCCTATTCAGTTGAGAGGCTGAGTCATTGTTCATCTAAATCATTTATCCAAGATATCACCCAGGTACAAACCCCAATTTGTATAATACTGTTAAAAAATAATAAATTTGAGCTAGATTTTGGAACTCCTTGAATGCTATGGCCCCACTCTTCTTTCTATTTCAAAGACATACATCATTCACATATTACCCTGGCTTTAGAAAATCTGTACTAAGAAATTTGGAGTTAATTTGGTAGGCAATGAGGAGCCATTGAAGGTTTTAAAAAGGAGAGTAGCATATTCAGAGTTGTATCTGGGGAAGATTACTCTGGAAATGTGTTCAGAAATGAATTGGAAGAGCTAGGGTGGAAACAAGGTACTAAGCTGATAGCACCAAGGATGGAAAGGAAGAGATACAATATAAAGTCCATTGTAAATGATATTTTGTAAATGAAGTATCTACAGAACTTGGAAACTCAATGACTCTTCCCCCTCCTTCGCCTTCCATATCCAAAGATAGCTCTAAAGTTTTGAACCTAGTTGAGTGGGAGAATGGACATGCCAATGAAATAAATAGGGTAATCAAATTCACAGAGTTGGAAGAGGCAGCCTGGTCAAACCATCTATTCTTTAAAATTCCTCAATTCATTGGATGGCAATATTATCCTTCTGGGCATCAAGATTCACAACCTTAGAGTCATCTTTGACTCCCCTCTCCCTCAACCCCTAAGGCCAATCATTTGTAAGGTCTTATCATTCTACCTCTACAACATCTCTCACATTCATCCTCTTCTCTCTGCTCCCACAGCTTCTGTCCTGGTTTAGGTTCACATGATCTCTTTCTGGGGCCTTTTTATCACCAAGTATAAGATAGCTGCTTATTTCCTCCACCACAGAAACACCATAGAATCAAAAGACTCACAGACATACATGAATACACACAGAAAACATAAATCATCAGAAAGAGTTCACTACTCTCAAAACATCTCAGCCATTACACTCATATTTCCCTTGGAAATGAAGGCAATTTTGTGAGATGAAAGGACAGACACTTTATTTGCACTTCTGACCTGTGTTCTCTGAGCAAGTTACAAGACCCAGCTCTCTGAACAGCCAGGTGATGGCCCTCTACAGCTCTGGCTTGGTCATAGTAGTGGTCATCTTCTCTTATTAGTCAAGTCAAATCAACAAATATGGATCAAGTCATGGCTATCCGCCAGGCACTGAGAATACCAAGCAGGTATTTTGGTTTTAACAAACCAGATATATATTTTTTAATTGCAGAAATCTTCTTCCCCCAGGCATCTGCCACCTGACTCACGATCTCAGGAACTCTTGAATTCACAAGGTAGCCACCAAGGCTGGAAATTGCCATTCTTCTGGATCATTGATTGCTGGTCTGTGCTCAATGAAGGAAATAAAATGTAGAAGATATCCAGAGATCCAGTTTGACCTGGTCAAGTATTTCTTGTTACCATGTGCTGATAGCCATTATGATGGTAAGTAAAGTTTGGAGGAGAAGGGACAAGAAGAGAGAAATCCCTTCCTCCCCTTCTCACCCAAAGGTGAGAAAGACCAAGAAAAGCAACCAAAAGAACACCCCCAAAAGAGGTCAATAGCCTTCTAATTGATCTCCCTGCCTCAAGTTTCCCCTCTTTCCAATACATCCTCCACGCAGTTACAAAATTGATATTCCCCAACTCAGGTCTGACCAAGTCATCCCTTACTCAAAAATCTTCACTGTCTCCCTCTTGCCTCTAGAACAAAATGTAAAATCTACTCTGGCATTGAAACCCCTCTGCAACCTGATTCCTGCCTGCCTTTCCAGTCTTATTTCATATTTTTGGCCATTACACCCTCCACCCCCACCACCATGCCTAGAATTCTCTCTCTCATCACCTCCACCTCTCAGAATCCCTAGCTTCCTTCAAGACACAGCTCAGGTACCTCTTCTAACATAAGACCCTTCCTGATCCCTCCAGTTAGTAACGCTAAACTTCTTGAAATTACTTCACATTACTTTTTACATACTTTGTGTTCAATCGACTGTGCTCAAAGATGTTGCATGTCTCCCTCCTCCCCAAGCAGAATGATTCTCCTTCATGGTGAGGGTTATTTCATTTTCTTCTTATGTCCCTGAGACATAAATAGTGTATGTAGTTGTATGTAGTTGGTGCTTAATAAATGTTTCTTGAATTAAATTGACATGGAAACATAAATGGCTAACCTGCCATCCAAGTAGATGACTGGGAGTTTCTAGATGGCTCTCAAGACTTTTATCATCACCCATGGCTGGAACCTAGCCTCCAAAGTTCACTCATGGTGTACCAGAATGGTAAGTTTCCATGCTCTGAGAATGATAAAAAAGCACCCTCTATAGGGGGGAAAAGTCTTGAGTTTCCAAAAAAGCCCCTCAAAGTTGTGTTTTTAAGGGAAGTCTGGACCTCTGATTCCATTGGCATAGGGAACATGTAGTATGGAAATCCCTCCATAGTTCTAGATCAATAATTCATCTGTAATGTACTTGGAGAGTTCCTGGGGTGATTTGCCCGGAGTTGCACAGCCATTCTGTGGCAAAGGAAGGATTTGAACGCAGGTCTTCCTAGCTCCAAGACTAACCATCTATCCACTATGCCAAGTTTTTTCTTAATGGAAACTTTTTTTTTCTTAATGGAAAGGTTTTTTTTTCTTAATAGAATAGTTTTCTTAATAGAAAAGTTTTTCTTAAAAGAAAAAAAAATCCATTAAGGACATCATTATTAAATCACAGACAAATTAATTCCAAACTATTTCTCTGAGTCCACCCAGATACAGAGTTGTTATAAACAAAGCAAACCTTAGGTCACTATTTACATGTGCATAATAATTGTTATTATTGCTAGTAAAAGTGTTACTACATTACCCAATGCCTGTCTCATTTTAGCATCATCATGAATCCATAACTATGAAGATGAGACATCATTTCCTCTCCAAGAGATGAAGAACTTTCCAGATGTCACAACCCCTGTTGTGAGTTAGATTTACCAGTGACACTCACACTATAAACTTAGAGGCGCTGGTTCTTCCCAAGGAAGGTTGAGGCCAAGATCTGGATCACTCATTAAAAAAAATAAACAAAAGCCACAAACTGTCCAGATAATTGAACAAAAATCCTTTTGAGCCTGAATGATCCAAATCCCAGCCTCATTTCTCCACATCATTCTTCATGTTTAAACATCTGTAGTTAATATACACAGTTTTATGAGGCCTCGAATTGGCAAACATCCTGGCTCCTATGCTGTTCATATCATACTGCAAACAGGTCCTAGTTTATAGAACCTGAGAGAGCTGCATGATCTTTTTTGTAATATTTTATCTTTTTAATAATACATTTTTTAATTTTATCCATCAGATACTTTTTTAAAAATCATTAATTAATTGATCTCAAGGCCCTCCTTTACTTTCCCTCCTTTTCACTACTCTCGACAATAAAACTGAACTATAAAAAAAGGAAGAAGAAAGCCTTCATAATAAATGCATATAATCCAACAAAACCAATTCCCACAATGGCTCATGTCCAGACATATTTTTCATTCTACATCTTGAGTCCATTGCCTCTGTCAGGCAGTGGGCACTATTCTTCATCAGTCTTCTAGTTCTAAAGTCTTTGAAAGTTGTTTTTCTTAATGCCGTTGTCAATGTATAAACTGTTCTAGTTTGGCTCACTTCACTCTTCATCAGTTCATAGAGGTCTTTCCAGTTTTGTTCGTGTCATCATTTCTTATGGTACAACAGTATCCGTCATATTCAAATACCATAATTTGTGTCACCATTCCACAATAGGTGGGCACTCCGTTAATTGCTAGGTTTTGAACTACTGTGAAAAAGACTGATATAAATATATTTATACATTTGACTCCTTTTCCTCTTTCTTGGATATCTTCTCAGTATAAGCATAGTAATGATATCACTGGGTTAAAGGGTATCTATCAATAGTTCGGTGACTTTGGGGCCATAGTTCCAAAGTGTTTTCTGGAATGACTGGACCAGTTCACAGGCCCACCAATGGTGACATATCTTTGTTCTGACACATCCAATACCTATCATAGATGATGGGATCATTGATTTAGAGCTATAAAGATCCTCAGAGGCCACTGAATCCAATCCCCTGGTTTTATAGATGATGAATTGAGTCCAAGAAAGGTGAAGTATCTCTTCCCAAGGTCACACAGATAGTAAATTATGAAGATCAGGTCCAGTATATGGGATTCTCTCAGGGAGGGTGTTCTTTGTTGGACTCCCCAGAGCTCTGGATCCTGAGCAGCCAGGGGCAGCAGGACAGTGGAAAATTGTGGAAAGGATCATCCCAAAAGGAAGGCAGTGTGATACAGTGGGGGGAAAAAACCACTAGCTTTAAAGTCAAAGGTCCTGAATTCTAATCCTAACTCTCCATCTTACCGCCTATGTGACATTCAGCAAGTCACTTCACTTCAGTCCTCAGCTTCTTCATCTGCGAAATGACAACAGTTGGACTGGATAATTTTAAGGGTCCTTCCAGCTCTAAATCTATGAGACTCTGACATATAATTGAGATCTTAAGTATATGATGTTCAGCCAGTGAAGTAGCAAGGAGCACAAATCTAGAACTCTCTAAAAGGACACAACCTAAGAGGTCATTGAGTCCAAACTCATCCTTTCACAGTTGAGGAAACCATGAGCCAGAGTTACATAGATTGTAAATATCTGAGGTGGGCTTCAAAGTCCAGTCTTCCTGACTCCAAAGCCAACACTCTATCCACTAGCCCACACTGCCATTTAAGGGTCAAAAGAGAAAGGAAGCCAAAGCAAGCTTCATCTGCTTCACAAAATCCTGGTTTAGAAGCCAAGCAAGGGGAAGATGAGCCCATATTGCTGGCACTCCAGATTCATTTCCACATAGCAAATGACATTGACTCATTAATTATCTACCCCAATATCTTCAGTACATTCCAGTCCTCTTAAATATCTGGTCTTCTCATCACTACTCTCCCCAATCAAGGAGCTGCATTTGATAGCCAACTATAAGGTTTTCTAGACCATCTACTCTGAGACTGTGGGCTACTGGAGTGGAGGGATCGGAAGAGGTGACGGCATCCTCAGAGAGCAGTCTGTGGTTTCATGACAAGACTTTGAGAAAGGAACGCTGCCCCTTTGCTCCCCCTCCCTGGGAGGAGGAACATGTTTTCTTGACATCCTCATGCTGAGAAATAGGAAAAACAGAAACCCACAAAGCACTTGGGTCGATAACACCAAATTCGGCTTTTTATGACATCAGGAGGGAAAGACATCCAGCTCCCACAGTGCCCCCTCCCCGGTAGTTTTTAATCACAATGAAAATCAAGATAAAAGACCAAAGTGAAGATTTTCAGTAAGCTTACACACAAGTCCATGCCTCCTAATTTCCAGCCTGGGGGCCACTCCCCATTTCAACTCCTTGGAAAAGTGACAGAACTCTCAGCAAATTCAGGCTTATTGTTTAATAGCATCAATGTTTTGGAAAATCATATCTTTAACTGTTCTCCATGGAGGCTTCAAGAGTAAAAGTCATGGGCAGACATTTTATTGTGAGGGAAATAAATGTTTTAAGAGGTCAGAGAGAGAAGCATTGGTAAATGTTACAAGAAACCCAGTGTCTGGACTGACAGCCCATATTCTAGTTATTTTAGGTGGCAGGAAATAGGACAGGATTATGGGATGTTAAAGCTAGAAAGTATCTTTTAAAATGATCCCATCCAACACCCCACGCCCCTCCATCTGACAAGTGGGAAAACTGAGGCCAGAGAAGTGATTTCAGATCCTAATGTAGTTCAATTAAACATTGAGGAACCATTCTTTTTTTTTGAGGAACCATTTTTACTGAGTTAGGTCCCCAGGGCTTGGAGAGTTACATCTCCCCATACCTTGTCCCATAAGGGGCAATGAGGTGACTTTTTCTAATGCCATTTGATTGAGCCTCCAGCAGTTCATTTCCCTCCATGACTATGAGCTGAGATTCATTTAGTTAACTAGTCTTAAATAGATTTTAGAGAAGGTATAGGGATATTTATTAAGGAGGTACGATAAAAGCAATTGGTTAAAAATACCCTCCCAAAAGTCTTGGACTCACTCACTCACAAACCAGATCAAATCAACAAGCATTGATTAAGCACCTCCCATGTGACAAACACTGTGCTAAGTGCTAGGGACACAAGAAAGGCAAACACACATAGAGTCTGAGGGAAAGGTGTCTCAAGCTTAGAGAGCGTAGATGACAAAGGGTAATTCACAGTTCCTGGCTGCCTGAAGTCCTTTTTCTCAATGTTGGGGTACTCAAGAAGTCCTCCTTAGGGATGATATAGTCTTTTTGCCGTGCTGCTTGTACAAACATGAGTTCAGCATGTCCTTGGCTCCTTATGATGAAAGGACTGCTGCCAGCCAATCTGAAGAAACCATTTAAAGCCCTGATAGAAAGCAGGGAGTCACTACTTTCCCCAGAGGTGAAATGCCAGGAATCTGGAGGGAAGATAGGAAGTCCAACACCCTCCAGATTCATTGAAGGTAAAAGGTCCTCCTCTAGTCAAAGATAGAGAGAAGGTGATGACCTAGCTGAAGCAGAAACTAAGATCTCTACCAACCACCCCACTCCTCAGGTGGATTCAGTTAGAATTTCACACTTGCTCTAATTTTAAGAATTCTCACCCATCCAATTTACTTGATAACTGATAGATCTCTGTGAGGTAGTCAAGTTTCCTCTTCCTACCCAAACATATTCCTGAGTCCAACATCATTCTGCAGACCTAGCACAAAGTCTGATGTCTTTTGATTGATTGAGATACATTCTCATCTAGCTAAGTGAAGTGAGGTAGTTTTAACCCACATTTACAATAGAATCATAGATTTAAGGCAAGAAGGAATTACAGAGACCATTCAATCCAGCTCCCTTATTTTACAGATGAAGAAACTGAGACCCAGGGAATTTCAGTGACTTGTTGATTGGATTCGGTCACTTGGGACTTTCAGGAGTGCACCTTTAGATTGAATGGTAGGAGTAGAAGCCAGATTTTCAGTGGGCACTTAGAGGCATCAGCAACAGAAACAAGGAAATCTAAGAGACAGAGGTAAAGAAGGAGTGTCTTCTAGGCATGGAAGATAGCCAGAGCAAACGCTTGGAGATGGGAAACTATTCAGCAATTTATTGTCTTGAGGTTCTTGCCTTTATCATTATGCCCATTGACCCTTTATAAATGTGACAGTTGAGACTCAGAATGACTTGTCCATAGCCAACAGCTAGTAAGGGTCAATGACTTTGAACCAAAGTATCCCTGGACTGGAATCCTATCCCCACTCCACTACACTATGTTGCCTCTTATAATGATAATGTATGTGCTTCTGATTACCCTTGTAAGGCGGACTTATTGGGCCTGGAAGCTTTTGATGAAAATATCAAAATGGGGACGCTGGTTTGTGGGCTTGTTATTGTGGAGTGTAAATACATGCTTTAGTTCTCCTGCCTTCTGCCTAGAGAATTCCTTATATCCTGCGGTTCCGGACCTTTTAGGCACATATGAGATTCTCTTTGAAATCATAAATTCTGCCTTCCTAATATAGTATGTGAAAGCATTTTATAGTCTATAAAACACTACAATAGGGCAGTTAGGTGGTGCAGTAGATAGAGCACCAGCCCTGGAGTCAGGAGGACCTGAGTTCAAATTCAGCCTCAAATACTTACTAGCTCAGTGATCCTGGACAAGTCATTTAATCCCGATTGCCTAAAGAAACACTATGCGACTATAAGATTATCATACAGTTGTCATGTATCTGCAGGGCTTAATTGCTAGCAAGAGTATCTGGCACATAGTACGTGCTTAATAAATGCTTACTGGCTGCCATGTTGACTGACTGACTAAAGAGTAAAACTGTCAGATCTGCTTTATGAACAGATGAGGAAACTTTGAATGAGGATGAGGCCTTTCATTGTTTGTACATAAACAGGTCTTCCAAGGGAATTTGGAAACTCAAATTTTAATGAGAATGAGCAAAATACTGAGCGTCAAGAGGCTGAAGTTGTTTACTTCACCTACTTGCCACTAACTTCTTAAGAGATCTTGGGAAAGACAAGTAAAACTCAGTTAACAATATCCGAAGTCTGATTGGCCAAGAAAAGAAGAGGACATGCATAAATAAGTAGGAATTTCATTTCTACATTAGAACTCCTTACAACAACCAGGGGAGGTTAATATTTGCATTCGGGTTTTGGGATTACTCTTCCAGTTGAAGATTAAAGGCATCTAAGCAAATAACAACATATTCAGTGGTGTGGTGGTAAATGTTTAACAACCAGCTCTCTGGGAGGGAAATGTGTGCATGATGCTTTTTTACATTTATTCTGCATTATTCACATTTTCTCCATCACTTTCTTAAGTCTAGACAATCAACAAAACAATAAATCAAGCCTTGATTTATTGCCTTTGCCAATTCTGGAGGTGTAAATGCTCACACTGAAAATTCAAGAATAGTCTTGAGAATCAGCTCTTGTCTGAGCCAGCTCCAACACACCCCTGATAATAACCCAAGAAAAGGTAGCAAAACCTCCAGAAACAAGGCAGGAAAATCCCTCATAAGTTTAAAACTATGTTTGGAAACCCCAAGTGATAAAGATCACTAGCAGAGCAAACAGGGCAAGCAAACAAGCAGTCTGCCTTGGCAGTCGACTATGAAAGTCAGCAGTCAGAGCTCATGGAAAGAAGGCTAGAGAACCAATCATCTCAGTTCCAGAAAATACAGAAAGTAAGAGGAATTTTCCAGTGACTTACCAAGAGTGTGCTATGTTTCTATCTCTGCCAGCACCAATTAACCATGTTTTCATAAAATACGCTTTTCCTACTAGAAGAGAAGCAAAGCAATCTGGAGGAATGCATCTCTATTCCTTGAATCATTGGGGAGAATACAGCATACTTTGAAAAAGAAAAAAAAAAGGAGAGAAGTACTTCAAAGGAAAAACAAAGAGAAAAATAATCCAAAAGAGCAGAGGGAAAACCTAAACTGGTCAGGGAGCTGAAGTGGGAAAAATTTTGGTGCAGGAGAAAATATAAGATGTTCAAGCCTTGGGAGCTACATAATAGGTATGAAGCCCTTCCCATAAAGGAGGCAAGTTCTCAAGCTCTGAGAGCCCAAGATCCCCATATCTTTAGCCCATAGTCCCAAAATCAAAATCTCGTCTTGAAATACTATCTTCTTAATCATCGGTTCACTTCCCAAATCTGTCTCCCTCTTCTGGAGTCTCTATTTGCAAGAGGCAATGGTAATGAAAATGCTACCATGGTCATAAAGTTTTCAACTTCCCTCCCAGGACTTTGTAATCCCTAACAATTCCTTCTGACAGTCTCATTCGGGCTCATGTTCATAACTAGAGTTGGTAGTAGTCACCACAGGTCTTGAGAGGCTCTCTACTGTTGTTGGTCACAGATGCTCCATCTCCCCTCCCTGTGTATTTATACAGGCCTCTGCCCTGACATTCACTTCCTCCTCACTTCCATCTCTTAGAATTCCTTTGTTGCTGTTTAGTAGTTCAGTCATGTCCAACTCTTCATGACCCCATGAACCATAGCACACCAGTACTGTCCATTGAGTTTTCTTGGCAAAGATTGCCATTTCTTTCTCCAACGTTTTAAGGCAAACAGGGTTAAGTGACTTGCCCAAGGTCACAAGGCTGCTAAGTGTCTGAGGCCAGATTTGAACTCTGGTCTTTCTGAGTCCAGGCCCACCCCTCAATCTACAGAGCCACCCATCTGCCTCTTTAGAGTCCCTGGTTTCCTTCAAAATACATCTCAAGGAACACTTCCTACATGAGACCTTTCCCAATTCCCTGCCCCCACCCCAGATGCTAGTGTCTCACCTCCCACTCACCCATGATCACTGGTCTTTACATTTTGTTTATATTTTTACATGTATATGTTATTTGCCCCTGAGAATGTAAGCTCCTCAACAGCAAGGACTGTTTTATTTTCATCTTTGTTTCCCCAGAACCTAATACAGCTCCTTATACATAGTAGGTGTTTAATAAATGTTTTGGGGGAGAGCTCAAGCAAGTCCCTGCTTTTACTCTGCCATCTTGGCTCCCTTAATAAATATTTTTAGTTAATTATTATTAAAACTTTTTTCCGGGGTTCCCTGGCTTGATTGTACATGTAAGGTCATGCAAAACATATTTCCATGAGCCATGTTCAAAAGAAAACACAAACAAAATTAAATAACAATAAAGAAAGTTTTAAAAAGTATGCTTCAAGCTGTATTCAGAGTTCATCAGTTCTCTCTCTGGAGGTGGATAACATTTTTCATCATGGGTCCTTTGGAATTTTCTTGGATCATTGTATTGATCAGAGTAGCTACTGTATTTCCCAATGTATAAGACGCACCTTCTTTTGAAAAATTTGGGGTCTAAAAACTGGGTGCGTCTTATAGAGTGGTTATAGATTTTTTTACTTGCGTTTCCCACTTTTTCGCGCTTATTATCTTTGCACTCATTGTTTCGCATTTGTTACCAGTATATTAAGTTAAGTTTTGCAACGTTCTGCCCAGAAATGGCTCAGAAAAGATTTTTATACAGTGCTGAATTGAAGTTAAAAGTGATCCAGTTTGTAAAAGTGAATGGAAATCATGCTGCTGAACGTAAGTTTGGTCCTCCTCCAACTGAGAAAACAATCCAAGACTGGCTACGGGAAGAAGAAACCCTACTGAAAACACCACAGCAGAAGAAGGCCATGAGGGCAAGTCAGCAAAACGGCCTGATTTAGAGAGGGAATTGAAGATATCGATTGAAGAGTAAAGGGCAATTGGAATTCCTGTGTCCACAAAGATGGTTCAGCATGAGGCAAGAAGAATTTCTGATGAAAAAGAAATTACTGATTTCAAAGGAAGACACAATTGCAGCTTCAGGTTCATGAAATGGAATGGACCAAGCATGCATACATGCACCAGACTTGCCCAAAAGCTGCCTGAAAGCTATGAGCAGATGAATAAAATTTGAGTTCAATAACTTTATGCAATATACATTTTTTTCAAATTTCGGGCCCCAAAATTAAGGCACGTCTTGTACATGAGTAAATACGGTCTTTCACAATTGATCATATTTACGATATTGCTGTTACTGTGTACAGTGTTTTGTTTGCTCACTTTACTTTGCATCAGTTCATATAAGTCTTCTCAGATTTTTCTGAAACAATGTTGCTCGCCCTTTCTTACAGCACAGTAGTGTTTCATCACAATCATATACTAAAATTTGTTCAGTCATTCTCCAATTGATGGGTATCCCCTCAATTTCTATTTCTCTGCCACCACAAAAAGAGTTGCTATAAATATTTTTATACAAGAAGGTCCTTTTCCCTTGTCTTTGATTCCTTTGGGATACAGACTGAGTAGTAATATTGCTGGGTCAAAGGGTATGACTTTTGTAGCCCTTTGAGCATAGTTCCAAATTGTCCTTCAGAATGGTTAAGCTAGTTCACAATTCCACCAACAGTTTCAATTTTTCCACATCCCTTCCAGCATTTGTTATTTTCATTTTCTATCATTTTCTTCAACCTGATAGGTATAAGGTGGTATCTCAGAGTTGTTCAATTTGCATACAGTAGTGAAAACATTTTTTCATGTGACTACTGTATTGATAGCTATGATTTCTTCTTAAAACTTGCTGTTTATGTCCTTTGACCTTTTATCAACTGGGCAATGGCTCATTTTTTTATAACTTTGACTCCATTCCCTTTATATTTGAGAAGTGAGGCATTTATCAGAGAAATTTGTTGCAAATTTTTTCCCAGTTTCTTGTTTTCCTTTTAATTTTTGGCTGCATTGGTTTTGTTTGTACAAAAGCATTTTAATTTCATGTAATCAAAATTATCAGTTTTACTTCCTGTAAACTAAAGAGTTTGGTCTCTTGTTTGGTCATAAACTTTTCCCATATCCCTAAATCTGACAGATATATTTTTCCACACTCCCCTAATTTCCTTATGATATCACCCTTTATGTCTAAATAATTTATCTATTTTGACCTTATTTTGACATACAGTGTGAGATGCTGGTCTACCAAACTGCTTTTCAGTTTTCCCAGCAATTTTGTCAAGTGGTAAGTTCTCGCCCCAAAACCTTGGATCTTTGCATTTATCAAACAATAGATTTCTATGGTCATTTACTACTGTTCTTTGTATACCTGATCTATTCCACTGATCTACCTCTCTATTTCGTGGACTATACAAGATTATTTTGATGATTACCACTTTGTAATATAGTTTGAAATCTAGAACTGCTAGGCTGCCTTCCTTCACATTTTTTTCATTGATTCCTTTGATATTCTTGACCTTTTTTTCTTCCAGATGAATTTTACTACTTTTTTCTAGCTCTATAACACAATTTTTTATTAGTTTGATTGGTATGACACTGAGTAAATAAATTAGCTTAGGTAGAATAGTAATTTTTATTATATTCATTCAGGCTACACATGAGGAACTGATATTTCTCCAATTGTCATATTGCTATAGCTAGCATTTCTAGTACAGTACTGAATAATAGTGGTAATAATAGACCTCCTTGCTTCATGTCTGATCTTATTGGAAAGGCTTGAAGTTTATTCCCATTACAGGTAATTTCCTCCTGATAGTTTTAGATAGATACTACTTTAAGAAAGGTTACATTAATTTCTATGCTTTCCAATATTTTTAATAACAATGAGAATTGTGTTGCATCAAAGGCTTTTTCTGCAACTGTCGATATAATCATATGATTTTTTGTTGGTTTTGTTACTGGTATAGTGCATTATGCTGATATTTTTGAACCTGCATTCCTGGCATAAATCCCACCTGGTCATAGTGTGTGATCTTTGTGTTATATTGCTGTAATCTCCTTGATAGTATTTAATTTAAAATTTTTGCATCAATATTCATGAAGGAAATTGGTCTCTAGTTTTCTTTCTCAGTTTTTGCTTTCTCTGGCTTCAGTTAAAAAAACCATTTTTATGTCATAGAAAGAATTTGCTAGGACCCCTTTATTTATTTTTTTTCGAATAGTTTATACAGTAGTATTAGGATTAATTGTTCCTTAAATATTTGGTAGAATTCACTTGTGAATCCCCTGATCCTTAAGCTTTTTTATAGAGCTCATTTATGACTTGTTCAATTTCCTTTTCTAAGATAGAACTGTTTAATTATTCTATTTCCACTTTTGCTAATCTGGGCAATTTATATTTTTGTAATTTTTTATCCATTTCACTTTGTTAGTTTAACTGGCATATAATTAAGCAAAATAATTCCTAATAATTGTGTTAATTTCATCTTCATTTGTGCTGCATTCACCCTCTTAATTTTTGATACTAGCAATTTGGTTTTCTTCTTTTAATCAAATTGACCAATGGTTTGTCAATTTTATCAGGATTTTTTTTCATAAATCCAACTCCTAGTTTTATTTATTAGTTCAATAATTTTTTACTTTCAATTTTATTAATCTCTCCTTTGATTTTCAGTATTTCCAATTTGGTTTTTAATTGGTTTTAGTTGGTTTTCATTTAATTAATTTAATTTTAATTGGATTTTAAATTTCTTCCTTTTCTTGGTTGTTTTTAGTTGCATTCCCATTCCATTAATCTGATTTTTCTCTCTTTTACTGATGTGCACACTTAGAGATATAAATTTTATCCTAAGTACTGATTTCATTGCACTCCACAAATTTTGGAATGTTGTCTCATTGTTTTAATTCATTTTAATGAAATTATTGCTTTCATGACTTGTTTTTTGATCCACTCATTCTTTAGGGTTAGATTTCTTAGTTTCTAATTAGCTTTCAATCTATGCTTCCCTAACCCTTTATTAAATGTAATTCTTATTGCATTATGGTCTGAAAATGGTTCATTTAGTATTTCTGCTTTTCTGCATTTGGTTGTAAGGTTTTTATGCCCTAATACATGGTTAGTTTTGTGAAGGGGCCATGTACAGCCAAGAGAAAATTATACTCCTTTCTATTCCCATTCAGTTTTCTCCAGAGGTCTATCATATCTAACTTTTCTAAGATTCCATTCATCTCATTAACTTATTTCTTATTTATTTTATGGTTAGATTTAGCTAGATCTGAGAGGGGAAAGTTGAGGTACCCCACTAGTGTAGTGTTACTATCTATTTCCTCCTACAATTCATTTAACTTTTCCTTCAAAAATCTGGATGTTATTCCATTTGATGTATACATGCATAGTATTGATATTATTTCATTGCCTATGGTGCCTTTTAGCAAGATGTAGTTTTTCTGCTTATTCCTTTCAATTAGGTCTATTTTTGCTTTTGCTTTGTCTGAGATCATGATTATAATAGATTCTCCTCTGGCTCCTTATTTTTATTCTGTGTTAGTCTCTCTGTTTCAAGTTTGTTTCTTGTAAATGACATATTTTTAGATTCTGGTTTCTAATCTATTCTTCTATCCACTTCCACTTTATAGGTGAGTTCATTCCATTTACATTCACAGTTATGATTACTAGCTGCATTTTCCTCCAGCCTATTGTCTTCTGTTTATCCTTCTCTCTCTTTTTATCCTGTCCCTCCTCAAAGTCTGTTTTGCTTCTGACCACTGCCTTCTTTTATCTGCCCTATCTTTCTTTTATCCTCTTTTCCTTCTACTTCCCTTTTGGGTAAGATAGATTTCTATGACCAATTAAGTGTGTCTGTGTGTCTGTGTGTGTGTGTGTGTGTGTGTCTGTGTGTGTGTGTGTTCCCTTTTCAAACCAATTCAGATGTGAGTCTGAGTCAGGTTCAAGTGTTGCCCCCACCACCCTTTCCACTGCAAAAGTTCTTCCTTGTGAACCTCTTTTGTGTGATATAATTTTCCCCTTTATTCCTCTCCCTTCCACCTTCTCCTAGTGCATCCATCTTTCTTGCCTATCCATTTCTTTTTGCATCATCCCAACATAATTGACTCACTTTCTCACACTTCTAACTGCCCTAAAAATGATAAAGTTCTAAGAAAATACCTGTGTCATCTTTCCGTATGGAAAAGTACGCAATTTAACCTGATTGAGTCCATTATGATTACTCTTTCATGTTTATCTTTTTATGCTTCTCTTGAGTCTTGTATTTGAAAGTCAAATTTTCTATTTACCTCTGGTCTTTTCATCAGGAATCCTTGAAAGGCCTCTATTCCATTAAATACCCATTTTTCCTTCTGAAGGATTATACTTAGTCTTATACTTAGTTATTCTTAGTTGTAATCCCAGATCTTTTGCCTTCCAGAATATCATATTCCAAACCCACTACTTCTTTAATGTGACAGCTGCTAAATCTTGTATGATCCTAACTGTGTCTCCACAGTATTTAAATTGTTTCTTTCTGACTGCTTAAAGTATTTTCTCCTTGACCTGGATGCTCTGGAATTCAACTATAACATTGTTGGGAATTTCTATTTTGGGATCTCTTTCAGGACGTGACTGGTGGATTCTTTCAATTTCTGTTTTACCCTTTGGTTTTAGGATATCAGGGCAGTATTCCTTAATTTTTTTTTTGAAATATGATGTCTAGGCTCTTTCTTTGATCATAGCTTTCAAGTAATCTAATAATTTTTAAAATTATCTCTGCTTAATCTTTTTTCCAGTTCAGTTGTTTTTCCAGTGATATTTTTCATATTTTTTTCTATTTTTTTCATTCTTTTCACTTTAAAATTGTTTTTTGATGTCTCGTGGGGTAATTACCTTCCACTTGCCCAATTCCAATTTTTAAGGAATTATTTTCATCAATGAATTTTTGTACCTCTTTCCCAATTTGGCCAATTTTGGTTTTCAAGGTTTTATTTTCTTCAGTATTTTTGTACCTCTTTTACCAAGCTGATAATTATCTTTTAATCATTTTCTTCCTTTGCTTTCATTTCTTTGCCTAATTTGCCTACTAACACTCACCAAACTAAAGTTTACTCACTAATCACTCTTTATGATGGTCTTTTGTATAAGTAGTGTTTGGTGGGAAGGGAACAAGCCTATTGGCATAAGTTTAAGATTGTCCCCTTCCCCTTTAAGAGATTGCAACTAGGGAAATTTGCAGCTTTGCTGCCTTTGGATTAAAAAAAAATTCACAGTTGTAGAACAGTACCTAGGGGATCAGATAAAAAATGGTACCAGTCTATTACCACCTCTCTGAGGAAAGAAGACTATCCAACCTCATGGCCCATTCTCCTGTTCCCCTCTGTGTAGGAATCAGTCTCCTTTGGAGAAGATTCCAGAGATATCTATATCCTTGTCTCCCTTCAAGATGTGTTTAGATCACCCATGTGGACATACACATCTTACATGGGCAACACAAACCCTGCACTAATATGCTACAAACATGGAAGGTGTTAATATCATCACTATTTGGAATGGTCTTTAACTGGACTTGTTTCTGTCATGACCAGATTAATCAAGCTGGATCCTCTGTACAAGAATCCCAGCATCCCACTCCCTGCCATCAAGGCAATGGAATAGAGCGGCAAAAGTATCAAATATAGAGTCAGTCTCAAGAGACCTGGATTTGTATCATGCCTCAGTCTCTCACTAGACATTTGCCCAAGCAACAATAATACTTTTACTTCCAACCTCACAGGACTGTTGTAAGGAAAGCACTTCATCATGTATAATCAAGAGACAGAGTTGTAATGGAATAATAACAAGTCACACTTATATTGATATATTGCTATACCTGTGTTCACACACGTGTGTGTGTGTGTGTGTGTGTGTATGAGACAAAGAGACGAGAGAGAGAGAGAGAGAGAGAGAGAGAGAGAGAGAGAGAGAGAGAGGGAGAGAGGGAGAAAGGGAGAGAGAGAAAGTGTAGTAAATAGAGCACCAGACCCAGTGAATTAAAATCTAGCCTCATACTTATTACCTGTGACCTTGGGCAAGTCACTTAATGTTTGTCTACCTCAGTTTACTCATCTGTAAAATGGAGATAACAAGAGAACCTAACTCCCAGGGTTGTCATGAGGATGAAATGAGATATTCGTAAAATGCTTTGCAAACCTTAAAGTACTATACAAATGCTAGCTATTCTATATATGCATATATACATACACATACATCAGTGTTATTATTGTTATTAAATGAGGCTTTAGTGAGGGACTTTCAAAGCTGACCCCAAGCTTCCTACGGAAGCAAAAGCCTATCTTTGTAACACCAACCTCCTACCAACATTACCGTGCAGTAGCGAGAGACAGATTGTAATATTCTCTGAAGAATTTAAAGTGTGTATCATGCAGAGATCAGTGGAGAATCATAGGATGGATGTGAGTGGGCTTCAACAGATAACCACTGAGGAACTTTAAAACAGGAGCAAAAGATGCCATCTAAGAACTGTATGACAGGAAGACAAGATGGGAGGGTTATGTGGTGAGGGCAAGGAGTGATAAGTGTTCGGAGCTCTCCACTGGAACTCTCATGATGTTCAAGAAAAATCAAGGAAGGCCTCCAGCACTTTGGGGGGACCCCAGGTGAACTTATGGGTGGATGTGGACAGGAGAGACACAAGATGGTTTGATGAGAGTGGATGAGCTCCCTTCTGCATCATTGGAAGAAATTTCCAAACCAATAAGAGCTCAGATCTTTTGGAGTCCTTGGGTATCAGATAAGGTTTGCAAAAAAGGTGGGTTTAGGCATGAAATAAGGGGAAACTCCTAAATAATCAGAACAATGTAGAAGTAGAAAAGGCTCCCTGGGAAGGCACTAGTTTCCCTCTCCCCGCACCAAGGCCTCTTCGTGCCCTGGGATTCTGTGATGCTGTATTATTCTGAACATGTGCTACTCTTCAGAAAGGTCCCATCGTGATCAGTGTTCATGGAATTAAGAGCCTGGTGAGACTGCAACCCAGGGAGGGGCCTGGGTAAAACATACCAGAAGATGAGATAAGTTTCAAAAAGCCACCCCAGAGCAGACTGAAGGAAGTAGCGCAGGGCGTGGTAGAGAGAACACCGAACTCCAAACAAGGGGGCTGGCTTGGGTTCTAGGCACAGCTCTGCCCGACCTCCCTAGGTAGCATTGGGTGAAGCACTTGTAGGCTTCTTCCTGGGCTTCCATTTCTTCATCCATCCATCCATCATTCAAGGGTGTCACAATAGATAACCTAAGTCCCTTTCCAGCTCCAGAGTTATATGGGTTGATGGAGGTCTATGAATTCCCCCTTGAATTCATGACCCTGAAACAGAAACTAAATGCTGCACCCTGGAACCCCAGGCCCTCATTCCTGTACCTCCTTCTGAATGCCTCTCCTTTGGCTCTCTTGAAATAAATGCCATGAACACTGCAGTAAATCCATTAGTGAAACCAGTTTTGAATGAGTCTCAACCAAAATTATTTATGATAGTTGGCCGTCATCCCCTCTTTCCCTCAGTTTTAATTTATTAACTGGTCTTTCCCTCACTCTAATTTCAAACAAACACCTCTAAAAATCTCCCAGTTAACCCAGCAAAAGGAGGGGTGATTAGGGAGGGGGGAGAGAAAGAAAACCAAGTTTCTTTTTAGGCTCCAGCCAGTCCCAATAAATTCTGGTCGGATCAATTCCAAGAGCTAGTTAGCAGCACACTGTGTTCAGTGATCCAGCCCAACCTGATCACATGTGTGTGGAAAGGGGCCTTAATTGATGCCATTTTGAGGCTTTCAGTTAAATGTCTAATGAGCTGGGTATAAACATCAAAACCCCAAGTCCCAAGTCAGTAAGTACCACAAGGGTAAAGGCAAATGCCCCGGGCAGGGGAGAAAATGACTCACGGTGCGCTAATTCATCAGAGGTCAGTTTCTGAAGGGTGGGTGTGGAGAAGTACCTGAACCCATGCCAGGATAGTAACTAACTGTCGGCTGCTCTCACTCCTGGGATTCCAACTCACTCGACCCACACTTCTAAAAGAACACAAATATACTTAGGAACCTCTCCGTTTCCAGGACCCGGGACAAAGGTCTTGTTGCCCCACCCTGGTTATGCCTCTGACCCCTATGAAGCCATGGCAACCAGTAAATAAGTATATATTAAGCATCTGTTATGTGCCAGGCACAGTGCTTAGCACTAGGGATACAAAGAAAGGCAAAAATAGCCCCTTCCCCTCAAGAAACTCACAGTGAGTGTAATGGGGGAGATAACAAAGGACTGTGCAAATAAGACATTCACAGGATGCATTGGAGATAATCACAGAGGGCAGGCACTAGCCTTAAGGGAACCTGGGAACCGCTTCTTGCAGAAGGTAGGATTTTAGCTGAGACCTGGAGGAAGTCAGGAGGTAACTAAAGTCGGGAGGTAACTGTCTCTGCTTCATGATAATAGTAACAGTGAACACCTATGTAGTGCTTTTAAGGTTTGTGAGATGCTTAATTCATGTGACCCTCACAACACACCAGTGAGATGGGTACTGTTATCTCCATTTTACAGATGAGGAAACTGAGGCTGAAAAAGATAAAGTGGCTCCCTCAGCTAGTTATTAAGTCTGAGGCTAGATTTGAATGTAGGTCTTCCTAACTCTAAATCCAATGATTTGTCTGCTGAGTCACCTAGCTGCCTAAATGAACCCTATGAGTCATTTCAGGCCCTCCACAATAACTCCTTCCTCACTACTCCCATACACTAAAGATGGAATCACAACCACTTGGGGGTAGAAAAAGGGTGAGGGTACCTCTTCCTCCTACTTTACCCTGAGAGAGCGGCTGAACCCACACTTCCAAGGGAAGGGGAAATATTTCTTCGGAATAAAACAACCCTCCAGAGAAGGCCAATTAATTCTTCCAGGGCCCAGGGGTATCATTTAGTAAATTGCTCCTTTCAAAGGTGTGTCTCAATTCCCTTTATACTATATAAAGTAGGAGGCCCAGTGCAGTGTGTGTAGTGAACAAAACTCTGAAGTAGAAGCCAAAAAAGTCCCAGGTTCTAATCACGGCCATGCAACCACCTAGCTGTCACACTGTGGGCACATCTTTCCCTTCCCCTGCTCCTCAGAGATGAAATAAAATAAACAGGCCACCTCATTTTCTAGAAGGGGAACTAATGATTCTTTCTATCTCTGTTCCTCTATATTCTAGACCTACAAGAGAGGCCTAGATTTAGGAAGTGATGCTGGAATTTGAGGAGAAAATGCTTCATCCCAACTTTTATGGCAAAAGACATTGCTATGGCGTTCTCCTGCCATGAGAACAGTTCTCATTGACCCAGAGACTTGACCAAAGGCCCACTGTCAATTTCTCTCTTGCCAAGTCTCTGCTTGCATCTTGCACATCTGTTCCCGTTCTAGGTTCATGAGAACCGAGCATGTCTTAGGAGAAAAGGAGAAATATAAGCTATAATTAACAACAGTAATAATAAAACATGAATAATGGTTATTTGGTAGCAGCACTCTGTCTACAGTTTTGATTCCCTCAGTCAAGCTGAGCAGTCGTACTGGTCTTGGGTTTGCACAGCCTGAACTAGGTGGGTAGGTGTCACCTTCAATTAGCAGGTCCCCTGGGCCTTGGGAACCTACCTATAAAGAGCCGAGAAGTGCTTTAAGTTAAGTTGTAAAATAGGAGTTTATTTTAAATGGTCCATTTATGATACTTAGCAATTTTGGTAGGGAGCTCAAGGGAAAAAAAAAGCTTTTCAGTCAAAACATTGAGCCTAACAATAAATATGTATACAAAGAAACATGAGCTATAGTTCCTGCCCTCAGGGATCTTACAATCCAATTAGAAAAATAAGAAATAGGTACAGGGAATTTAAAAAGTTTTATTGCCGCCCTTCCTTTTTTTATCTTTACTGTCATTCGATTGTGAGTTCCTTGAGGACAAAGACTGATTTTTGCCTCTGTTTGTATCCCCAGGCTGAACACAGTACCTGGCATATAATAGGTACTTAATAAAAGCTTGTTGACTTGACTTTATTACAGTATATTTTGAAAATAACTGGGTTAATGGATTTTTTTTTTACATCTCAGGAATATCCTGACATTGTTCCCTACCCCTTTCTTGTCTTATAACAAAGAAAAACAGCTAAGCCAAAACCAATCACCACAAATATGTCAGAGACAAAGTTGGTCGTACATGATCCCCATACATACACCAAGAGGAGAAAGATGTTTTTCATTCGTGATGCTCTGCAACCAGCATTTAATCTTAGTCCGGCTGTCTTTCAGCTGCTTTTTTCTGTTTGTTTATGTGATTACATGCATTGTGCATATTGTTCACCTGGTTCCGTTTTCTTCCTTTTCATCCTTTAAAATAAGTCTTCTCATGTTTCTCTGAATTCTTCATAGTCAACGTTTCTGAAAGGGCAATACTATTCCATTATATTCCTAACCTCTGTGAGCCTCAGTTTCTTTGTTTGTAAAATAAGGTAGTGATGGCCCCATCGGCCTTACAGAGTTATTTTGAGGATGAAATGAAATAATACAGGTGAAAAAGACTCCATATAGATGTAGGGTCTCATCATTATTATTAGGCAGGGACAGGATATCAAGGCTAAATTATATTCACAGATAAGCCTAAAATCCCCACTTACTTTGGACCTCACCTTTGCCTCCATTGTTGCTTATGGTATATTACGCTCACCTAGATTCATGTGTTCCTCTATCCCAGTAGAATGTAAGTGATTTGAAGGCAAGAATTATTGTTGTAGAATTGGTGCTGTCCTTTCACCTTTTTTGGTGGTGGGGAGGGTTTGGTACATCATAATTCCTTAACAAAAGGTTTGGGGACAGCAAGGTGGTTAGTGGATAGAGCACTAGGCTTGGAGTCAGGAAGACCTGAGTTCAAATCCAGCCTCAGACACTAACTAGCTGTGTGACCCTGGGTAAGTCATTTAAACTCTCTTTGCCTCAGTTTCCTCATCTATAAAATGGAGATAATAATAGCACCTATTTCCTGAGGTGAGTATGATGATCAAATGAGATAGTGATTGTAAAAATGCTTGGCACGGTACCTGGCACTTAGGACGCATTATACACATTTTAGCTATTTTTATTTACTTATTTAAATGAAATTATCTGAACTACAAATAAGTAACCAAATGGACAAGTAGCCAAGAGTAATGTTAGTTTCTCTCCTCTCCTTCTTCATCATCTTAAGAGGATAATGTGCTTTTGACTATATCTGTGATTTCATCAGAGCAGGGAATGCCCACGGAAGAAATGTCCTCTACCAGTACAAAGCAGCACCTGCTCTGCAATGTATGGTCTTGGAGAGTTATCCAGAGGCCCTGACAGATGAAGTGACTTGCCCAGCATCACATCGCCAGCATATGTCAGAGACGAGATGCAAATCCAAGTTTTCCTGACCGGAAGGTGGACCCTCTGCCCGTGATGCCAATGTAGCCTCTCAGGACTCACAATTCAGCCATTAAATGTCAAATGATGAACAAAATACTAGCAAGGATTGCAGCAATATAGCACAAGGATCATATACTATGACCAAGTGGGCTATATTCGAGGAATGCAGGGCTAGTGCAATATTGGAGAAATAATTGACCATGCCAATAAAAAAACAACAACAGAAATTATATGATTATCTCAATAGATTTAGAAAAAGCTTTTGACAAAATACAACACCCATTCCTATCAAATACACTGGAAAGCATAGGAGTCAATGGAACCTTTCTTAAAATGGTAAATAGTATCTATCTAAAATCAAGAACAAGCATTATCTGTAATGTAGATAAACTTGAAGCCTTTCCAATAAGATCAGGCATTTAAGGTCATCGGGACATTAATGCATTGTTGGTGGAGCTGAAAACTACTCCCAACATCTTGGAAAACAATTTGGAACTATGCCTAAAGGACTATAAAATTGGGCATACCCTTTGACCCAGCAATACCACTACTCAGTGTGTATCCCAGAGAGATCAAAGAAAAAGGCAAATCACCTATATGTTACTAAAATACTTATAACAGATCTTTTTGTAGTGGCAAAGAATTGGCAACTGAGGGGATGCATATCATTTAGGGAATGGCTAAACAAGGTGTAATATATGATTATGATGGAACACTACTGTGCTATAAGAAATGATGAGCCGAATGGTTTCAGAAAGACCTGGGAAGAATTATATGAACAGATGCAAAGTGAAGTAAGCAGAATTAGATGAACACTGTACACAGTAACAGTAATAACATAAGAATGTTCAACTGTGAAAGACTTAGCTACCCTGGTCAAAACAATGATCCAAGACAATTCCAAATGATCCACGATGAAAAATGCTGTCTGCCTCCAGAGAGAGAACTGATAAACTCTGAATGCAGATTGAAGCAGATTTTCTTTACTTTATTTTTCTTGGGGGTTTTGTGTGTTTTCTTTTATAACATGTATAATATAGAAATGTGCTTTGCATGATTTCACATGTACAATCAATATCTTATTGCTTGCCTTCTTGATTGGTGAGAGATGGGTGGGAGGGAGGGAGAGAATTTGGAACTCAAAAATTTTAAATAAATGTTAAAATTTTACATATAATTGGGAAATATGCAATGAAATAAAAAAATTTAAAGCCCTCTTCTTCTAGGCCAACCCCCTCATTTTACAGATGAAAAATCAAAGTGAATTGATACTCCAAGTCCCACCTAGCTGTCTCACGTAATAAATACATTTCTCCCCACTCCTAGATCAGTCTCTTTCTACTGCACACACACACACACACACACACACACACACACACACACACCATCAAAAATGAACAATGGGGTAGGAATGTTAAAAAGTGACTCTGTTGAGGCAGCTAGATGGCACAGTGTGTAGAGCACCAGTCCTGGAGTCTGGAGGACCTGAGTTCAAATGTGACCCTCAGACACTTGACACACTTTCTAGCTGTGTGACCTTGGGCAAGTCAACCCCAATTGCCCTGCCCTCCCCCCTCCAAAAAAAAAAGTGACTCTGCCTCCTCCCCTCCTTCCCTACTCTCCCCTGCTCCCCTCCACACTCTTGAGCCAAAATTCCAGAGGTCAGAAGATCCTAAGAAAAGTGCCGTGTAAACAGCAATCATTAAGCAGAGATGGGGTGATAGGAATCACACCTACATAACAAGCTCTCCTCATAGATACCCACCAGTCCCAGGCTCTTCCCCCTACTTTCTATAACTCTAGTGTCCTGGTTCTGGATGCCAAGGGCAGCACCACCAAGAAGACCAGCTTTAAGCCTCCCACTTTTGACAGTTCCATGGCCAACACTGGGCTTTCTGGCAGCCCACTAACCCAACAGAGCTGTATAAGGTACTGACTGATGGACAATCTGAAATGGGTTCCCTTGACAAGCCTGGAAGGTTTCCTGTTTGCTTTGGATTGGCCAAATTGAACAGAAGGTGAACTCCTTGATTGGGGTCAAAAATATAGAGAGAGGTTCTTTTATAACCATTTGGGGTGAGTAATTTTTTAATTGTTTTCAAATATCACACAAAATGTGGCTACGAGCTGGAGTAATCAGTGAGGTTCCCTGTGAATTGTGTCCTGGCAGGATTGTGGCCTCCCAGATGACTACAGAAAAAAGCGAAAACATGTGAAATTCAGGTCAATGCTTCCAGACTTATGAGTGGAAACTCCTAGCTCAATCACCCTGATCTGTTTTCAATTTTTTCCCCTCTGAGCTCATTACAAGTGCGTTAGTTCATGGGATCAAAGGTTCAGAAATGGACTCAGGACTCATCTAGACCAACCCCCTCCTACAGATAAGGAAAGTGAGGACTGGAGGGAAGAAGAGACTTACCCAAGGTTATCTGGGTAGGACACTGCCAAACTAGGATTCAAACCTAGGTCCAGTGTTTCCAAATCCGATGATCTCTTCACTGTGCCTTATTGCCTCAGTGACTCTGTCAGAGCTCAACCTTGGTATCAGCAAAGAGTAATTCAATTGATTTGTTAAAGAACCTCCCCATGACACCCCACACATACCCAGCTATCATTCAGATCAAGGTTGAGCCAGTCAGCATGACACCAGCATAGTGGTAATGCCATCAATTCCACCCATTTCATGAGTATGTACTAAACACCTACAATGTGCCAGGCATTGTGCTAGATGCTTGGGAGAGATAGAAACCAAAATAGTCCAAGCTCTCAAGGAAATTGTATTCTCCTAAGAGGAAACAACATATACATCAGTAAATAGAACAGAAATATAAAGTAATTTCAGGGAGAACATAAGAGTACTAACCACTGGGGGAGCCAGGAAATGTCCACTATCGGAGATAGCACTTCACTGGAGCCCTGAAGGGCTGTCAGAGGAAAAGAGGGGAGAAAGGAGAAACATTCTAGGCATAATGGAGGCACAAAGGCATTGGATGGAATGAGGATGTTGGGAAAAGTAAGTATGCCATGCTGTCTGGAACATAAAATGCCTGAAGGAGACTAATGTGAAATCAGTCTGTAAAATTGGTTGGAACCAGACTGACGTTTAAAACTCTTGACAAAGAGAGGAGTTGCTATTTTGACCCAAAGACCATAGGGAGCCATTGAAGCTTTTTGAGCAGGGGCGTAATATGGTCCCAGCTCTCCTTGATTCAGCAAATGGATTGGAAAACAGAGAGATTTGAGGCAAGGAGAGCGATTAGGAGTCCATTAGGGGAATTTGGATGTCATCATGATGATATGCAAAAACTAAACCTTACAGTTCAGCTATTGGGCTAATGTCTCCCAAAGTTTATGGACTAACCCTGGGAGGCCTTTAGTTTGGGTTCTCAACTCCTAGCATGCCCCTGGGAAGAATGGATTTCAGCAGCAAGACAGAACCATAACAAAGGCACTTGCCTCAGAGAAGGAGAGAAATTGAAGAAAATATGCAATTGTTCCCACAAACCCAGAGTCAGGGCATAAGGAAGGGGGGGAGGGGTGTGCAGTTTTATATTCATGCCTTAAGTGCAAAATTAGCTAGTCATGGTGCTACAGCAAATACAGTAGATTTATAATTTGAGGATCTGGGTTTAAACTCTAACCTCCATTGCTTCCTCCCTTAGTGACCTTTGGCAAGTTAGTTCTACTTTCTAGGACTCAGTTTCCTCATCTGTAAAATGAGACTAAATGAACCCTAAGTTCCCTTCCAGGACTTAATCCTATGACCCTTCAACCTTATCATTCCAGAAGGCCTGGTATTGGGAGCAATCTGGAATTCAAGAACATGCCAAAAGCTGGATTCAATTCACACAGAGTGCTGGTGCTTGCTTCTCAGGCTCCCTATCGAAAGTTTCTGTTACCTCTTCAACCCTACACACGGTCAACCTGTGCTTTAGACATTTCAGTTTGGTAGCTGTGTGGTGGATACAAAGGAGAGGGAAGAGACTGGATACAGGAACATCAACTGAATTATTGCATATTCTTCATTATATGGGATATGACTCTCTTAGAGGGGGAAGGTGGAGGGATATGGGGAAACAAGTGATTAAAAACCAAATGATATCCATTTTTTAAGAAAAAGCACTTGCAATAGACTAAGTGAGAGGTGATGGGGTCCTAGAAGCAGTTTATTGTGGTGGTGTGGGTGGAGAGAAGAGTACCACGAGGTTGAAGTGGAATAGAAAACTGTTGGCAACTAAATTGAAATTGAAGGTGAGCAAGGTGACTCCTAGATTGCAAACATGGGCAACTGCAGAATTGGTGTGAACTAAACAGAAACAGGAGTTGAAAGGAGGAGTGAGTTTAGGGCAGAAGACACAGTTCTTTTTTGAACCTGTCGAGTTTTAGAGGTCTGTGGGACATCCAGGTGGACATGTCCAGCAGGCTGTGGGAGACGCAGGACTGGAGCTTTAAAAAGTCATGAAACCTGAGTATGTCGGTTAGAGAGTCATCTTCATAGAGATGAAAGTGGAATTTAGGGGACCCGATGAGATCCCTGAGGAAGAATATAGACGGAGAATAGGAAGAAGCCAAATGGAGCTCTAGTGTACCCACATATGGTGGGGAAGACATGGATTGTGAACCTGTAAAAGAAACTAAGAAGGGTCAGTCTAGCAGAAAGATAAAGAACAATGATGGAGTGGTGTCATGAAAACTTAGGAAGGAGAGAGGACCCAGAAGGAGGAGGTGCTCAACAGTATCAAACACTACAGAGGCCAAGAAGGAGGACTTAGAAAAGATCGCTGGTAGTAGTAGTGGTGATGGTAGTAGTAGCATTAGTACTAGTAGTGGTGGTGGAACGGTGCTAGTAGTTATTGTCATAGTATTAATATTATAATATATTAATATTATTAATATCCATGAATATTAGTATCATAATATCAATACTTATTTTATATTGCCAATATATTACATATTAATATAATATTGATAATATCATAATATGTAATAATGCTATTGTTATGGTATTAATAATAGGTAGTAGTTATTGTTATAATATTAATAATAGAATTTCTATAGGGCAGCTAGGTGGTGCAGTAGATAGAATAGCCTGGAGTCAGGAACACCTGAGTTCAAATCCAGCCTCAGACACTTACTGGCTATGTGACCCTGGGCAGGTCACTTAATCCTGTTCGCCTCTATTTCCTTATCTATAAAAGTGAGCTGGAGGAGGAAATCAAACCACCCCAGTATCTTTGCCAAGAAAACCCCAGACCGGGATCACGAAGAGTTGGGCACAACTAAACAACAACAAAGGATTTATATGGTGTTTTTGAGATTTGCTATACTAATGCTATACTAATATTATTTCAGGCGTTGTTACTACCTTCATTTTACAGATGAGGAAACCGAGGCAGACAGAATTTCAGTGATGTGTTTGAGGTCACACAGCTAGTTCAGTGGATTTGGACTCAGACCTTCCTGACTGGAGGTCCACCACTCTATCCACCTAGATGTCATCAAGAGATCATCAGTGACCTTAGAAGGGGAGTTTCAGTTGCATGATGGAAATAGAAGGCAGGTTGCAATGGTGTGAGGAGTGAGAGAAGTAGAAGAAATTAGTGTACACGGGGTTTTTTTTGAGGAGTTCGTCTATGAAAAGGAGTAGAGATATAGGATAACTTGAGATAATGACAGAGTCAAGAAATACATGAAAACTCCTGCCACCAAAAAGTTTAGGATCATGTGAGGCAGCTTGCTGTAGTGGATAGGGCAAAGGAATCAAGAAGACCTAAATTCAAATCCTTCCTGAGACACTAGCTGTGTGATCCCAGGCAAGTGACTAAATATCTCTGCCTCGGTTTACTCATCTGTAAAATAGGGAGTTGAATTCAAAGACTTCTAAGATCCCTTCCAGCTCCAAATCTAAGAACCTAAAATTGTCATAAGAAAAGAAATCTATTCCCATAAAACAATTAAATAATACTTTGACTGACTTACTAACCCCACACAAGACAATATGTGATTCAGAACCAAAGGATCAGAAAATGCTTGGGTTAAATGCAAATAACACCATGGTACAGGGGCCTGAATCATTTGGAGTCTCCATCTTATACCAGTACCAAATGGCTCTCAAGTTCACCAATTGGCTCCTTGAAGTTGCCTCAGCATAATTTTTGCACTGGAACCATGAGTGCCAGATCACTGTAAGAAGTATAAATGAGGCAAGAGAGTGATTGAATAATCTGAGCTGTTCACTGTCATGCCAACTAACAAAGTAATGAAACAGGAGCATAGACCTTTACCTAGGGCTCTTCATTTAGTGCTGAGGAAGTTCAAAGGGAAAAATTAAACGTTCAGATTGGAGGGTTAATGAAATATCACTTACTTAAACTTTCCATCACATATATATATACATATATATGTATATATTTGTGTATATATATATACATATACACACACATATATATAGTATCTGTGTGTATGTATGTGTATATACACACATACATACACACACACAAAATAAATATATATATATACATCTTGTATGTACATAATTGTCTGCTTGGGGGTCTGCCTGATTAGAGTATGAACTCTTTGTGGGCAGGGACCACTTTTTTATCTTTCTTTTCATTCCCTTATCACTTAGTATAGTACCTAGCACATAGCAAGTACTTAATAAGTTATTTTGACTGACGACATCTGCTCACAAGAACCCAGAAAGGTCCAAGGCAACAGTTGCTCCAACAGCTGCCAAGGGACTTGGGCTGCCATTTGAGCTTGAGCAATTCAGTGCCCTGCCTCACCCTATCTAGTCAACTCCTCTGGATTAAAGGGGACACCAACAGTTTCTGACCAGACTTCATAACCATATTTATCTTCTAACAAGGGCATTCTGGAAGGATGAATGATTTTTGAGGAAGATTAAAATATGAGGATTTGAAAACTAAGCTCCGACTGCCCCCATCATTACTACCAAGGGGCTTTCCATGTTGGACAGAGGACAAGGTCACCGGAACCATTAACATCACTCTTTGGAATCAGAACTTGCCTCAACTAAAAGAAAACTTCGGCTCGTTTGTTGGGCGGCCAGGACCACTGACTTCAACCTCCAAGAAAGAGTGTTGGCTGATTTGCAACTGGCAATAGATGGATTTGGAGGTTGATTAATTAAAAGTTATTAAGTAAGTTATTGCCATTGGTGTAGTAGCGACTGCCACAGCGAAGGTAATAAAAGTTTTCATTAGAAGTCTCTATTTCAAATGACTCAAAGCGTTATGAAAAAGCCAGTTGATTCATAGCCTGGAGGCATTTTTGTCCTTTTTGAGAAGTTGGAGGAGGGAAAATTTCGGGTTGCCCAGCCGTTGGGAAAACATTTTTTAAATGTTAATGTTGTCTCTTTCAAAAAGCCAATTACAGTTTCTCTTGGACTCATCTAATTCAAATCAGCTGTCTTCTGAAGGGTGTGACTTGCCAGTAATTAGTCCTCATCATCTTTCACTTGGGATATGTAAATGACCTCCTCCCTGTTCTCCCTGCTTCCAATCCCTCCACCCTCCTCATTTTAATATATCTGTGACCTTGATTTCTTTTATGTAGATATTCCTTTCTCAGATTCAGAGATATCACCAAGCAACCCTTCTTCAGATGTATTCTCAGTGGCCACAGCTACTAAAGATCCAGAAAAGGAAGTTCTCACCACCCAAGTTTCTGGCACCAGCATACACCTCGATGTCAGAAATGGACATGATTATATTAATAGAAATGACACTATAGAAGATATGCATATTAGCTTCTGTCTTCCTGCAGGACCCTAAGGAATCCTGGGCCTTTCTATCTATGTTTCAGCTATATAGGTATTAGGACTGACTTGTTTTTGTTGGTATTCCCAGGACTTTACACATGGTGAGCCCTTAGTAAAAGCTTTTTTATTCGTTCATTAGAACTCCCTAGACTTACTGGATGATCTTCAAGGTTTCTGTGGTAGAAAAATTCATCGCCCTCTAGAAAACCAGGTAAAAGGCCTAGCTAAATTTAGCTAGACTAAGTCCTCAGAAACCAGCTATACAGTCCAGATCTGTACTCAAAGCCTTTCAACCTTGATAGGATCTGCCTGATCCCATTCTCAGATTGAACTGGCTAAGAAAATGTGGATTCAAATCTCACCTCTGACACTAGCTATGTAACAAGGAACAACTCATTAATATCTTCAAACCTCTCAAGCAGATAGAAGGAAAGAAAAAAGGAAGGAAGGGAAAGAAGGAAAGAAAGAAAGAAAGGACGGACGGACGGAAGGAAGGAAGGAAGAAAGAAAGAAAGAAAGAAAGAAAGAAAGAAAGAAAGAAAGAAAGAAAGAAAGAAAGAAAGAAAGAAAGAAAGAAGGAAGGAAGAAAGGAAGGAAGGAAGGAAAGAAAGGAAGGAAGGAAGGAAAGAAAGAAAGAAAGAAGGAAGGAAGGAAAGAGAGAAAGAAAGAAAGGAGGAAAAAAAGGAAAGAAAAAAGGAAAAGAAGAAAAAAGGAAGGAATAGAGGTGGATAGGTAATGGATGGATGGATATATGAGTGGATAGGTCAATAGGGAAATAGACAGGTAGACGGATAAATAGACAGGTAGATAGATTGGTAGGTAGATGGATAGACAGAGAGAGAGGGAGAGAGAGAGAGAGAATTTACTAAGTTCTTACTATGTACCAGCACTAGGCTAAGTGCTGGGGTCAGGAAGTATCAGGAAGGTCTGGTTCTGAGCAAGGTAAGGTGAAAACTCATCTATCAAAGCCCAGCACCCAAGGTTTGGATTTGCAAAGAGTTTGGGGAATGTAGCCAAAGTTTTAACTCCTTAATTTTTCAGATGAACAGACCAACACTCATGGAGATCAAATGACCTGCCCAAGGTCACACAGGTAATAAGCAGAAATTGAACTCAGGTCACTGGATTCTATGGCAGGATTTCTTGTTTTTTAAAATATTTTGGTACCTACATTTCCATATAATTGACTTCCTTTGTAATCTTGTGCATTTTATTTTATGCATTTTAAAATATTATTCTGAGAAGTGATCCATAGGTAGCTGTGACACAAAAAGCTCTAAGAAGCCCTACTCAAGAAGTGTCCTAAAGGCCTGCATTACGATAATGTTCACTTTGTGTACCAGTCCCAGAGAATGGCTAGCAGCATTGCCCTCCTCATGAAGCCAGTCTGGATGATTGCAGGCTTGATCATGAAGTCCTGGTGGCAGCAACAGGATATAGAAGCAGGGGTCTGCTAGTAAATATTTAACAACCAGTTCTCCAAAAATACAGGAAACCCTTTTAAGTTTAATATGCATTATTAACACTTTCCCCATCACTTTCTTAAATCTAGACAATCAACAAAACAATAAATTAAGCCCTGATTTATAGCATTTGCCAATTTCCGAGGTGTAAACATTCATGCTGAAAACTTAATGATTTGCTCTTGCTGGCTCCAGCACACCCCCGGGATAGAAATCCTGCTGTGCCACTTCATCCAAAAGTCAGAGGAATGGAGTATTTCCTGGTCTTTCTTTGCCTCGTAAGATAAACAAAGAGAGATCACATCTCTGAAGAGATCTGAGTTGTTGGAAGAAATACACCACAATCCAGATATTTTCCTCGAAAGAGAAGAATCCAAGGAGGATCCAAGAGCAGAGACGAGATCAGAGGCAAGGGCCAAAGCAGGAGATCAAGATGAGAAACTACACAGATCCCAGACCTGATCCAGAACAGTGGACAAGAGTCTACCACAATTCACTGCTCTTAGTGGAAGCATCTGGATCCAGGGAGCACAGAGCTAGCCCAGCCTATGGGATCTTGACGAATCAATACAGCTTCTCTTCCTCACTCTACTGACTATAAGGCAGCAGTATTAGGACCAGTGGTGGAAAACCCAAGCACAATAGCAGACAGGATCATCAGATCATAGGTCCATAGATCTAAAATTGGAAAGGACCACATATAATCCAAGCCCCTCATTTTACAGAGGAAGAAATTGAGACCAGAGAGGTGAACTAAGATTTGCCCTAAATCACACAGATATTAAGTATCAGAGTCAGAATCTGAACTCTTCTTATGTCTCTGAAGTCATTGGTATTCTTTCTGCTGACCCATAGAGAATGTAAGCTGCTCAAGAGCAGAAACTGTTCCATTTTGCCTTTGTACTCAGGACCCATCACAGTGTCTGGCGCATAGCAGGTACTTAGTAAATGCTCCTTTGTTTAGACTCAATTGGGGATCTAACAAGATTAAACTAAAGACTATGGCCATGCCTTTGTAACTCAACAGTTCTAAATATTGCGTTGATCTGACTTTACTTTCTCAAGTACTGGAATATGTTATAAGGGCAAGTCTAGCTTAATTCAGAGACTCCCATCACCAGACTGGCTTCAAGCTAGTGAATTTTCCAGCTGCAGCAACTATAGGAGACTTTCCACTAAGTCATGGAGGCTGGGAGGGAGGAGGATTCAATTCATGGGCAACTTCCTACCAGAAGTCTGTCTTGATGCCCTTAGTTCTTGGCACTTTCTCCTTTATCCTCAAATTGTCGTATGTACTTCTCAGCCCACGTATTGAATCTCTCTACCCCCAGCAGGAGAATATAAGCTACATGAGGGCAAGGATTGGTTTTTGTTTCGTCTTTGTATCCCCAGCACCTAGCAGAGTGCTTACACATAGTAGCCATTTAATAAACCTTTGTTGGATTGCATTTATTAGGTCAGGTTGGGTTAGACTGGATTGGATTGTCATTGATTGCAGTTAATCCATTGGCTTAGATTAACTGTATTGGTGGAAGGAATAGTCTCAGCAATAAAATCATGGACCGTGGAACAGTGACGTATTGATTCCTTACTACATCTTTTTAAAACCAACCTCATTCTCAGTTGAATTAATGGAAGGAGAAATAACTTCTAGTCATCTTGGTGAATCTGAAATACATTCAACTCTCTTTGAGGGATAGATATAAATTAGTGGCAACTCAAGAGAGAGAAGGGAGCCTAAAGGTTAGCAGTATAGTGGCTGAGAAGGCAGAGGACCTGGGTTCAAATTCCATCTCTGATGGTGAACACAAGCGTGATCCTGAGCAAATCACCTCACTTCTTTGGGCCTCAGTTTCCTCATGGGGAAGATAGACTAAGTGGCCCCTAAAATCTCTCCCAGCTCTAAATCTATGATTTTAGGAGTCTTTAATATCCTTTCTAGAAATTATCCCTAGACTCTAAAGGGCATCTCCTCACTGATCGTGATACAGTCAGAGGTTTAGGGGTGCATAAGGGTTACCTCTGGGAAATACCACATGATCATGGAGGGACCTTAGCAGCTAGCTTGGTCCAACCACCCCCACTTAAAGAAAAAGAAACTGAGGCCCAGTGAGATGCATTGATTTACTCAAGGAATAGTAAGGGATAAGTAATAAAGGTGAGTTTGAAGCCAGGGCCTCTGACTTCCAGTCCAATACTCTGGAAGAGCCCTGGACCACATTGCCAGATACTTAGGACTTTGGACTTGATAGCTCCCAAGGCTCCTTCCAACTCTCTACCTGGGATTTTCTAACTCCTTCCTATCTGCTCCAGCCTTCTTAATTGCACAAAACAGAATTCTCCTCTATCTGGAGACTGGTTTTGAAATGAATTCAAATGAACCAAATACTGAGGCATGAAGCATGATTAAAAGAGACAGTGTTTGCCAGTCCCCTTCAACTTCAGATGGCCACAGTCATGATTTGAGCAAAATTTTCAACTTCAGCGTTTTTGTGGTTATAATTGATTTTTTGAGCATGATATCACCTATGTCTCCATGATACCAGTGGATTCAATCCAATTCAACAAATTGCATTCATGTTGATATCATAACCCATAGAATTAGAATTATAGGCTCCTCTACCTGGTAGGATTTGTGACTGGCATAGAATGAGATACAGAGATGAAAAATAATCATAACATGATAATCTCTGCCATCAAAGAGCTTATATCCTGCTACATCAAGCATATATGTAAATGTTGATCATGCCCAGATACCATCCACCCATTTATGAGGCATGGATACCCTAATTGCCTGCATCATAACAGCTGTATGGTAAAGGAATTCATCTGAGCTCCCAGAGATCAGGGACTATCTTTTGCCTTTCTTTGTATCCCCAGATCTTAGCAGAGTGCCTGGCACATATTAGGCACCTAATAAATGTTTACTGACTGACTGAATTCTTGTGGGCATGTCTACTGAAAATACCTCTGCCCAAGAAGTTACTCTGGACATATGACCCTATGGGAGTGGGGTAACCTAAAGACACTTAAGGTACTTTCCAAGCAAACACACTCTGAAGCTGGGCATTTACAAAAGTCATCACATCTAGAAGAAATATAAGGAAAACATTAAAGACTAATTATAAAGCACTCATTAAGGTCAAACTGTTTTATATGTATGTGTATATATATATGTGTGTGTGTTTATGTGTATATATGCATATATGTATGTGTGTACATATGTATGTGTGTATATGTGTACATATATACGTATATGTGTGTATATATATATATATATGAAAATGTTAGTATTCTTAAAACATATGTCAAGTAACTTTTGAGGGGAAAAATTAATCTCAGGCTCTTGGCTTTGAGAGAGAAATGCTTAATTGAATTCTCAAGCTACAAAGAGCCTTAGGGACTACCTTAACTGTAACTAAACCAGGACAACTGGGACTTTGTCCCTGGGTGCCGACATGAGGAGGCCTGCTTCTTCAGTACTGAGATCCTCCAAGCCACCAAGTTCTCGACTCTCTCAGTTCTAAATCCATTTCCCTCTTCCACTTCCACTTGGACGTTGTCTGGGTCTTTGGAGCTAGAGCTGAACTCTCTGGGGGACGGTATTTCCCCTCCCTACATCCACAACCCAGTTATAACATTAGATCTATCCTCACATTCTCACTTTATAGAGGAAGGAACTTCTCCCTGAGCCAGAACTCAGGGCCCCAGAGACTTTTTTTTAAACTTGGGAAGCTGAAGAGAATTGGTTCTGGCTTCCCACTGGCAAGAATAGGGTTCTTGCCACAGGCACCAGAAAAATGAATGACAGGTTTCTAAAACACATGGGAGACCTTCATTTCACTGCTTGTCTTCCCCTATTCCTCAAACTGAACCAACTTCTCTCCTCCTCTTGTTGAACACTCCTGCCATTATTCCTTCCCTACAGACCATTCCCACCCCATCCATCCTGCCTCACTCCTGGCTAAAACCTGACCTTCTTACAGGATCCCTCTGCAACCCTTAGTATGGGATTTGGCATAAAGTACCTACTTAATAAGTGCTTTTTTCTTTCACAGTTGCTGGTGATGAGTAACATAAATCTCCCTGAGTTCCATTTCTAGAAAGTAATCTCTCTAGCTTCAACAACCTTCCACCAGGAAAACATAGGTGGCTACTGCTGTCAGGAACACACTGTCATCACTGAGGAGGACCTCCTGCTCATACCCAGCTGTCACAAGCTTCTCATGCTCTCCTGGTTCTGAAGACATCTTCCCCATCCAACATTGAGTCAGAGATGCTGGGAAGGGTAAATAATTGGGCGGTTCAAATAATACATCTGCTTCTGAGTGCAAGCAATAGATATGAAAGAAACCAGTCCATTTTTTACTCTGAAAGGAACATCTGTTTATTGTGAATCACTGAAACACCAGAAATGCTAGGGAAAAAATTTTTCCTAAGTCAACATTTAAAATAAAAATATGGCAGTTAGTCTGTCTTCAGGTTTGTCAAGAGCCTGAGAGCATCTTAGTCTTTATTAAGTGGCTTAATAAGGATTGCTGAAATTTCTCACAAGAAAAATGGCCTGCTTCTTTCTGCAAAGTGCCTCGTTCTCAAAAAGGCTTATAGGATGCTACAACTTTACTGAAGGCCCCAAGCCTTAAAGAAGGAAGTCTCCTATAGACATGACTTGGATATTTCCATTTAACAGGCAGATTTAATCAGCTATGGGTGCACCCTCCGTGCCCTAGTAGATGGGTTTCATTAGTAGTCGTGGTCAAAAAATGTCATCCTCTGGAGGCCAATGTTCTGGTGATGAGTCTCTCCAATCTTGACTGGTCAGATCCATAGCTGACAGACACAGTCTACTCTCCATGGACAACTGGGACTTTGTCCCAGCACCATAGAGAGCACCATGACCATCACTTCCCCTCAGATTCCAATAGAGGCAGCCCAGGACTCTGAGTCCAAGAACCTTGGCACATATACCTACACAACACACACAATATATACAACACACATAATACATATAATACACACACAACATACAACACACACAAAACACACACAATAAATATGATATACAACACACACACACACACACACACACACACACACACGCACGCACAAAATACCAGACCTGCTTCCACTACAGCACCTACAACCATTGTTGAGGGGAGAAACCATCTGTGGCTCCAGCCTTTAGCACAGCACTCTGCATCTAGTAAGTAATGTTGATTCATTCATTCAGAGATAGAAGAGGGCCATCTCTAGTCATCCTGATCTATATCTGGCCACTGGATCCAGATGGCTCCGGAGGAGAAAATGAGGCTGGTGACTTTGCACAGCCTTCCCTCACTTAAATCCAATTCACTTGAAAGTCATGACATCACCTTCTTGATGTTATGGTCCTCTTCAAGAATGAAGGACAAACAACAACATAGAGATAGGAAAAGCCTTGGAGATCATTTAGTCCAACACTTTCATTTCAGAGATAAGGAAACTGAACCCAGAGACAGTTAGAGACTTATAAGATCATAGCCTTAGAGCTGGAAGATAGCTTAGATGTTATAGAGTTCAACCCCCTCGTTTTACAAAGGAAACAACAGAAACTAAGCAAGGTTAAGTGACTGGCCCAGGGCCACATGGCTAGGAAGTGTCTGAGGCCTTTGAACCCAGGTCTTCCAAGCCTAGCACTCTATCTACTACACCAAGAAATCTCACTTGACAAAAGCCACGCAGGTTATAATCAGCAAACGAGGATTCAAACTAGTTGATGCTGCGGCCAGAGCACTGAATTTGGGGTCAGAGGATCTGAGTTCAAGTCCCAAATCTGCCTCTTATGACCTGTGGGATGGTGGGCAAGTCACTTAACCTCATTATTCCCCAGTTGCCTCATCTGTTAAATGGGGGAGTTAGACTAACTGGGACACTTGATTCCTGACCTTCCAAATCCAGCGGCCTTCCCGGGACTCAGTGCTCCCTGTATTCCACTCCTTCTCTAGTTGATAAGATTACCCAAACTAAGGCTAATTTCAAGAGCCAAGGAACACATCCATGTCACAGTGAGACATCTTTAATGGAGACATGCTACCAGGATTTGATATGGCCATACCCAAAATAGTCCTACATCAAGCAGTAAAATAAAACAAATAGCTTCTCCCAGCATTTTAAAGCATTTCATACATACTCTGTACGGTTTGGGCAAGTAGCTTCATGTCTCCAAGGTTTATCTCTCTGGGCCTCAGTTTACTAATCTGTAAAATGAATGTGATTATGTTCCAATAGAAAGAAGAAAGAAACTATTTTCATGTTTGTCTTTGTTTCCCCAGCACCTGGCAGAGTTGGAACTTAATAAGGGCCTGAAGGACTGAAATGAATTGACAAAGTTGGAGTAGAGGGTGGCTAAGGTCCCTTTCATGTCTAGATCTATGATCAACACAGATCCCTACAACAACTCCATGAAATAACTGGGGCAAGTATTCATAGCCCCAGTTTACAGATGAGGAAAATAAGGCTCAGAGAAATAAAGTGATTTGTCCAATGTCAAGTGTTAGCAAATGTTAGGGTCAGGCATTGAACTGAGGTCTTCTCATTCCAAATCCTATGGTCCTCCCACTACAACAGGAAGCTTCTTTGATTAAGAACAAATAAACAAGGGGAACAGAGTGAAAGGGAAGAAGAAGAATCAAGAAGTACCATTATTTCAGATGGGACAAGGAAATTCAAAATTCTGTAGAAGCTCTAACTTCCAGATTGACACAGACAGAGAGAAAGAGAGAGAGAGAGAGAGAGAGAGAGAGAGAGAGAGAGAGAGAGAGAGAGATTATTTATTAACCTCTTACTATATGCCAGGTACTGTGGTAAGTGCTGAGGATTCAGACTCAAGAAAACAAGATAGTCCCTACTTTCAAGGAGCTTATAGTCCAATAGAGGAAGTGGAATAGTCAAGATATATGGGGGAGGGAAAGATATTGCAATGAAAATGGCCTAGAAATGGGGTGGAGACATAGAACCAAGGAACATAAGGCCAAAGGTGGCCTCTGGAAACCCAAGGTGGTCCCAGGGGCAGAGGACAAGATTCTAGAAGAGGGAAGGTAGAGATGATAGCATGAGCAGATACTTCACAGCATAGGAGTGACTGAAAAAGTGAATGGAAATAAAGTAGATGCTTCTTTGGGAATGAGAAACAAGCTTAGAACCAGGGAAGCTGTCAAGGTACCAATTGGACCCCATGCTGATGGACTCCTTGCTGGAATAATGAGTAACATGTTTAGAGCCTCAAATTCTCCATCCTTTATAGTTCAGTAGCAGGCTAGGAAGCCAATAACTTGAAAATGTTTCTAACATCTAGTAGAAAGCATCACTTCCACCATCTACACTGGCCATGCTATGCCTTAGCAAACTCACATACCCAAGCTCCCAGGGAGGCTGGAGTTCTCATCTGACTTCCACAAATGGCAGTGGGGGTGTTTTAAATGGCGTGTCCCAGTTGTCCAAGAGGAAGAACAGAATCCACAAACTTGGGCAAGTACCTCACCAGAAGGTTGGCCACCAAATAAGTAATACTTTTGGCCATAGTCGCTTATGAAAAAATTAGCTCCTAAAGCATAGACTGCATACTCATAACTTAGGGAAGCTGGATCTTAAGTTAAAAAATCAAAGTCATGTCTTTGGAAGCCCCATTCAGCTCAAGCATTCAATAAGTTACTTCCTTTTATAGGAAGAGAACCAGGAGCTGAGAACTGGGCACTCTCTCCCAATCACTAGTATTTCTGTCATCCTTCAGCTCATTAGACATGAGGTTACCTTTTCGAGAGGGGAAAGGATCACATATTCCCAAGCTCAGGGAAGATGAGAGAAGAAAAACCATCCCCATTTTTAAAGTTGATCTTGAACCTTTGAATGATGTCCTCAGTGTCATCAGCTGTGAAATATGAAGATGGAGTTGGAGAAGTGTTGGAGTCACCTCCAGCTCTAACTCCAATGACTCAAACTCCTTTAATAGTCCAGCAGACCTGTGATCCCATCAACCTAAGTATTCTATCCAACAGTGCAGATAACTACCCATCCAGGCCCGCCCATCCCAAGGTCATATCACATCCAAGTGACTTTTGGGGCCAGACCCCTGACCCGCCACCATGGAGCACATTCCCCTCTTCTGCCCAATTCTAGGACAGAACCACAAATCAGGTTTCTAAACAGCTGGGATTGATTAACTGAATCAGCACAGGAAGGACATCAATTGTGGGTGGTGGAATTTCCCTAAGATACTAAAATCGTCTTGCACAAGACCCACCAAATTACTTTCCATTACTTCTGACCTCGTTCTCACTCCTCCAGTCCATGTCCTTCTCTCTTCTCCCCTCTGGATTATTTTCTCTGTGTCTTTTTGGCTTTTGTTGATTTCCTTCATTCTTTCCTTGTTCTAATCATTCTTTTCCTTTGCTTTAAGTGGATCTGATGATGCGAAACCCGACCCCCAAGTCAGTTTAGAACTTAATGATTCATATTTGCAAAGGGGGAAATATCTTGTTTTGAGGACTGCTCATTTCTTTCTCCAGTATAACAATCAGTTATGCTTTTTTGCCATAAGATGAGATGTTTCTATCAGACATCACTAAGCCCATGTTCTGCCTTGCTTATGCAAGAATATCTTTAATTTGGCCAAATTTGAATCCAGTCTATCATGCTTTAATTGGCTCCCCTCCTACAGTATTTACATACTCACTGATAAATGTCACAGACAATTTGGATTCCTCTTGTTTCTGTTCTATTCTTCCCCCCAAGAGAAAATTAAACAAATCATACTATGAACACAGCTGGCATTTCCTCTTTAGGTAGAAGCTAGCAACATGCCTGACTAAAGGGGAGAATACCTGAGGGGTCACAGCAGCCTGAAATTTCCATATGACCAACCACACTGTGTTTGCGGCAACAGCTCACTCTTCCCTTTCCCTACTGATCCCTCCCTTGGGGACTTCATAGTCTCACAGCACACAGGGCTAAGCTTTCAGAGCATGGCACTGGCATAAGGGTTTGAAATGCTCCCCCTCTCTTCCAACTAGAGATTGAATGTAGAAGAATGTCCCATGAATCCTCCCATACCATCAGGTGGACCATTTCCAGAACAGAAAGGGGGAGGGAGGATCCAGAAGGAAGGACTGAAACAGTTTGAAGTTTTCCGCTTTGTTGGAAAGGAACATTATGAATCCTTAAACATGTGGAAGCAATAGAGAAAACTACAAGGCCATAAATAAGGCAAGTAATGAGGCTACATAATGAAAGCCCATTCATCAAAGTCTTCCCAGGATTATAAATCAGAGGAGTCTGGGAGAGAGATGCCCATTACAATATGAGATCTTTTCAGATGCTCAAAGTAGGACCTAATTGAGCAGTGGCATATTCCAGTATCGTGCCCATTGACCTGAGCCTCAGGACAAATGGGGTTTCAGCTAATGGGCTCTGAGGACAAGGGAAATCTTTGCTGCAGTCCCATCCAGGACCTATCCTCTAAATGCAAGAGAAAAAAAATACAGCATATAAGTGATTTTTGAGGCTGGATGGTTACTGCTTCCACATACACACCTTTCCCAAGATGAGAGTTAGAAGATCTAGATTCTAATCTCTGCTCTTCTATTTACTGCCAATATAACCTTGGGAGTCACCTTCCCTCTCTGGATCCCAGTTTCCTCATCTGTGAAATACAAGGGTTGGACTGGATAATCTAAAAGCCCCCTCTAGCTCCAACTCCAACGATTCTAACTCTTCTAATATTCCAGTATACCTGTGATCACATAAATGTGAGTATTCCCTTCAACACTGCAGATAGCCATCCATTCACGCCTTCTCATCCCTAGTGACACAGCCATATTCCCTTAAGCTCAGAAAGAGGGCCTACCCAATGTGCTGGGGGCTCAATAAGTCAAAATATATCCAGAGGGCACATCTGTGATCCTGTCCTACTAGCCAAGCACATAGTGGGTGCTTAATACATAGATTTTGATTGTTTAAGTTATATCCTGAACCAAAAGCTTTTGAGGATGTCCAGTCAGAAAGAAGAAGGATACAGAGGCCTGACTGACCCCTGGCAGCATTGGCTGGTCTTCAAGAGTAAGGGTTTTGCTGGAAACCATGCGAAAAAGAATCTATTTGCTTTGTGTGGGCTAGCCCTGACACTTTGCTGTACTTTATGGTTTCCAACAAGCTTTCATTTGGAGAAATTTCTCAAAGAGAAATTGATAGCCAGATTCAAGAGGGATGCTACCAATACATTAAGTGGAAAATGCTTTTCCCTTCACCACATGGAACTTGGGCATCATGGTGTTAATGAGGCAGCTTCTATAGCCCCAGCAGAATGGAAGCTTCTTGAAGTCAAGGACTGCTCCCTTTTGGTCTTTGTAGGCCCAATGCCTAACACATAGTGTTTAATAAATATTCATGGAATTCTTGAATTCTTCCTCTCCATTAAAGATCAAAGAAGAGGAATTGGCCTTCAAAGAAAATAGGAAGAGAATTTTGGGAAGTCTTGAGGGGCTGAGGGCTGAGGCAGGGGAATGAACTATTGAGGAATATGGAGCATCCCTTTTCTGGAGACCTTTCCAAGTAAGGAAGACACCCGGGACATTTTAGGGCTTTTAGTCACTGCTTAGGGAAAGGATGGACGAGAAGCAGATGATCTCTCACTATTCCCAGAGCATATGTGGGTCTAGTATTTTACTGCAAGGTACTAGAATGACCTGGAGGCCCTCCTCTGAATGCTCTCCAGCTTTTTGCTTTTCATTTTAGAAAGGACACTATGTCCCTATATCTGTGCTCTCCCTACCCCCAAATAGCTTCAAAGGATGACCTAAAGGAGTAGTCAGGGTAAGCCAGTTCACTGACCAAAGCCCACTAGTCTTACAAAAATCAAAGATGATGGCACTCTTCTCCCAGCAATGAAAATAACCTCTTAGACTTCTCTAGCCCTCTCAGTATTTGATTAAGGGGTGTGGTGGATCCAGCTTGAATCAGCTGGGAGTCCACTGTGAAATTTTCGGGGTGCATACACCTTGGAAATTGGCAAAGACTACAAATCAGAGTTTGATTTATTGATTATCTACCCTTAAGAAAGTGATTCAAAATATGTTAATAAGATAGACTTAACTTTAAAGTATACCCTGCATGAATTTGGATAGAGGATGGGGGATATAGTGGGCAGGGAGAGAGCCAGCCATTTAACTTTTACCAGCACACCCCTGGATTTTGATTATTGATAAGGTATTGCCATCCCTCAGGTTGAAACCTGTTTTGATGTGGTTAATCTCTAAGGGAGAAGTTGAATCTTGAGTAGGACCTGTGATAGAGGTTTCTTAGGAAAGCCTGGGATAAAAAAAATGAGCCCAGAGAGTCTGATGGTTTAGGATCTGCTCAGGTTTTTGCTGACTTGGGGATCCACTGGAATTTCCCCTGAATTGCTGAGGCTCTGGATCCCTCCATTCTCAGGTTTACAAGGCCAAAGCCTGATGTGAGTTTCAGCTCAGAATACCTCCAGGATGAAGTCTCTGCTGGGCAATTGGGTTCCTTCTGTGACCCCCCCAGTCCCTTAGGAGGTTAGAACCCTGAGGTTTTTACACCTAGATATTTTGGAGAGCTTCCAACCTAACCAGCTTACTTTTCAGAGGAGGAAAGTGAAATCCAGAGAGATGAAATGACTTACCTGAATTCACTTGGCTGATAAATAGTGGGAGTGGGACCAGAACCCAGGTCTCCTATCTGCCAATCCAGTGCTCATCCCACATGATTTGGCCTTTCCAAGTTTGCCTCCCAGGGCCCTCAGTGTCACCAGAGCTTTGGATAATAGCTTTTGAGCCTCTTTGGCTGAGACAAAGAGCCTTGTTGGTCTTCATGTTATTTCTCTTATTTTTTTTAGTATTCTATGACTTGCTTTTTTTCTTTTCACTGTATTTTGGCTTCTTTCTTTTTATCACGTGGGAAAATGAATCACTAGCATTCACTCAGTGAGATCTAATGGATGCTCAATGCTTTGCAAACCTTAAAGGGGCACAACAAAATGTCATTTGTTATGGGGGTGTGCTGGTAAATGTCCTAACAACTGGCGTTTTGGAAAAAAGATGTCCATACAACATATGGGGGAAAATGTGCACACGACACATTTTCAAATTTAATCTGCATTTTCAATATTTTCTTCATCACCTTCTTAAACAATTAGCCAAGTCTAATTTGTAGTGTTTGCTGATTTTCAAGGTATAAATACTGACACTAAAATTTAACGATGGACTCTCTTTCATCCTTAGCATGGTGCCTGGCACACAGCAGGCATTTAAGGAATGTTGACTGATTGAACCATATGAGCAGCTCCAGCACACCTCTGGTCATTATTATAATTTAAGAATTATTTATTGTAAACTCCTTGAGAGCAACTACTGTGTATTTATTAATCTTTTGGGATAACGTCTAGCATTAACTCTAGAATGGGTTTTCTGGCAAGATCTGTAATTTGAGAACTCCTAGTGTGAAAACAGAAGCAGCTAGATGGTTCAGTTTATAGAGTACAAGCCCTGGAGTCAGGAAGATCTAAATCTTCAGACATCAGCCTCAGTCACTTACTAGCTGTGTGACCCTGGGCAAGTCACTTAACCTTTGTTTTCCTCAGTTTGCTCAACTATAAAAATAGCGATAATAGCATGACCTCACAAGGTTATTGTGAGGACCAAAGATAATACTTTGCAAATCTCAGCTCTTAAAGTATACTATAAATTCTAGCCTTTATTATGAATATGTTTCCTGAATTGAAGAAAAGGAGTCTCTGCCACGTGAACCACACAGTCCTGGGGGAGGTGGTATACCCCAAAAGAGGAGGGAGGAGAGCAAGTGAACAAAAGGAAAAGAAGACCTTACCTCTGAAGCATTTGGACTTCCAGAGCTAAAAACAACAGATTTTTTAAAAAATCTTTTTACATCTGCTTTTATTTTTACTTATTAATTAAACAGATTTGCACATCATAAATGTATTCCTTTATTTTGCTTCCTGCCATCCTGTGGCATCTTAACCTGCCAATAGAATGCCAGATTTGGAGTCAGAAAGACCTGAATTTGAATTCTGCCTCAAATACTAGCTGTATGACCCTGGGCAAGTCACTTAACCTTTGTCTGCCTTTGTTTTTTCATTGCAAAATGAAGGTCATAATAGCACCTACTTCCATGGGTTATTGTGAGGACCAAATGAGCTAATACATGTAAAGTGCTTTGTAAACCTTAAGGTAGTATATAAATATTATCTATAATTATTGTCACTGTTCCTACCCAGTGTCCTGGATGGATGGTTTTACCAGTGCTGTTGGGGGTTTGTGAGGGCTTACTCTTTCCACAGGACAGAGAAGAAATTTCCCCTTCAATTAGAGCTCAGAAGGATGGAGTCACAAGTTACTCCTAACTCTCTGTGATCTAGGGATGCTTTCTCTTTTTATTATGTTTCACTTTCCTTTTTTGTCGCATGGAGGATAACTGAAGGAATTAGAGATGTCTAGCCTAGGGAACAGAAGACTCAGGGGCAACATAGCAGCAGTGACTGAAGTATTGTCACATGAAAGAGGGATTAGATCCATTCTGTTAGGCCCCAAAGAAAAGGACCATAATCTGGAGCTGCAAAGAGACAAATTTAGGCTTAGCTAAAATCAGGAAAAATGAAAAACTTCCTAACAATTAGAGCCCTCCATCTGTGGAATGGGTGGCTTTTGTTGATAACGAATTTATCCTCAGTGGTGATCTTGAGGCAAGCATGGATGATCATTTGTTGGGCATGTTGTAGTTGAAATTCTTTGTGGGGAGGAGGAGTATTGGTTGGATCAGATTATATAGGTTGGATTGGATGGTTTCTGAGGTTCCTTCCAACTTTCAGATTCTGTGATGTGATTTTTTTTAAATGGCACCATGGAAATTTTTCCAATCCTCAATCAAGACAAAAATTGATCCATCTTTTAAGGCAAGCAGATCGCACATTGTCAGAACACTTTCTCCTGCCTCTCTGGCTTCTCTTGCTTAGGAGCCCCAAAAGCTAATGGTTTAAACCCAAATGGCAAGCCCATTACTCTAGCTCCTCCCTCAATAAAAGGACAAAGGCCATTACAATGACCTTTCAGATAGTAAAAAGCAGAACAACTTCAAAGTCTCTGGTGTTATTCCTCTGCTTGGAGGTAGCACTTGCTAAACCCAACAATTTGCAACCTATGAACTACTCACTAACATAAAAGAAGCCAACATTAATAACCCACAACAGCAGGAGGTTCCACCTGGCACTCTGTACATAGCCTGTAGCCCTCTAGGTGCCTGGGTGGCGGAAAGACCCAGGATGAAAAAAAGAGTTGATTACATTCCCTAATAACATCAGGAAATTAAAGCACCAACCTGACCTATTATAGGAACACTAAGCATCATTAAAAGAAGGAAAACAAATCATGATTTTATAATTAATAGCAGACAGAAACTGCTTGGCCCAATTGCATCTTGTCTTTGTAATTTGGAGATGGAAGCCCAACTAGTGAGATAGGAATGAACCAAGGGTGCAAAATGCACGGATGGATCATTCAATTAGAATTAAAATCAATCTCTCTCAGAAAGTCAGCTCCACTTTCCCTTTTGGTCCTAGGGAGGGGACTGGTCCTTTACTTCCAGCCTAAATGAAAAAAAGAGATGGGCTATGTTGAAATGTCTCACTCCCAACTCACCTTGGCATTTTCCTCTCTATCCATGTACCTACCAAGGGAAAGAACACTTTGACCCTCACGGCAGCCCAGATACTCTCAGCCCAGGAAGCCCACATTGAGGGATGTGGGGGAGGGGAAGGAGAAAGAGAGAACAGTGACAATCCTTCCAAAGTGGCCCTAATTACCCTCTGCCCCAGAAAGGATCATATTCCCCTAGATGGTCTAGAGTTCTCATCTGAAAAATAGGAGAGTTTCACTAGAAGATCTCTAAGGTCCCTCCTGGCTCAGCATGCTGGGAAATTTCCCAGAAGACCAAGGGATTTGGCATAGTAGTTCCCTTGGCCTTATTGAGCCTTAATTTTACAGCTTGTGTGTGTGTGTGTGTGTGTGTGTGTGTGTGTGTGTGTGTGTGTGTGTGTTGTAGTCCAACATTGTCACAAAGCAGTGAGACCCTCCCTGCAGAAGTATGGAGGGAAGGAGGGAGGTGATTCAACTATCCTGCTACCCAGCTTTAGGGTCTCTTCCTGTACCCTGGATCCTGTACGTTGCCTCATGACCTAGGGAAGAACAGGGCTGACCCCAAAGATGAAAAATTAACCGTCTCTGAAAGGACTGATCTTAAAGACGACTCCTCATCGGAGAGTTCACAATGAGGCACATGTGGTATTGGTAAACTCCTGATAAGTGAGAAGGAGGGGCCAGACTGCACAGTGTCATCTCACTCCTAGGGACTGAAGTAGTCCAACATTTGAGCAAGATATAAAGGCTCCTTCTTCTCTCTTTCCCCTTACCATGGATTTCATATGCTCCTTCTTACCAGCTGTCAGCTCCATCAGCCAGACTTCAGGAGGATTTCAAGGTTTCTTTTGCCCATATCTTAGACTAGTTCAATCGTACCCCCCACTCCCCAGACTCTTTCCAGCATTCACACAGACAAACCTGGGAATCAGATCAAAAATATAATAGGTCTTCTTCTCCTGATCAATTGTTTAACAAGTATAATTTATTGCTCACCTTCCATGTGTGAAGTGCTGTAAGGGAAGAATGTTCGAATCTGAGCACAGACACTTCCTAGCTGAATGACGCTGGGCAAGTCACTTAGACTTTTGTGTGTCTCAGTTTCCTTATCTGTAAAATGGAAGATAATAAAAACACCTACCTCCCAGAGTTTTTGTGAAGGTAAAATAATAAAATTTGTAAAGCACTTTGCAAACCTTACAGCTCTCTATAGATGCTAACTATACATTTTGGATCAATGAATGAATGCATGAAGGAATGAATGAAGGTTTTACCCATAAGAAGCTTACAATCTAGACCAAGAGAAGAAAGGAAGGGAGGAAAGGGGAGAGAAGAAGAGAGAGGAGAGGAGAGGAGAGGAGAGGAGAGGAGAGGAGAGGAGAGGAGAGGAGAGGAGAGGAGAGGAGAGGAGAGGAGAGGAAAGGGCACAGGAGGGCTGGAAAGAGGAGATGAGGCAAGACAATACCAGAATAAAGCTGCTTCTGCATATTTCTAAAGATTCATTATTTCAACAGTGTAGGTATGCCCTCTTGCTCCAGAGATCTCAACCTCTTCAGATACATTAGTTTATTCAACAACCTTTTTTATGTGCCCGTTGTACCCCAGAAACTGTGTTAGAAACCAAGGACACAATAGTCCTCAAGAGTTCTAGACAAAAAAAAATTATCTTCTAGTAGCCAGCCTACTAGTTGGGAGGGTCTCTGTGCATAGCTAGTCTGGTCCTCAGCTAATGATCCATTGCCAAGCCCATTCATAAATCTTTTACACACACACACACACACACACACACACACACACACACACACACCCCTAAGTTGACTTTTCAATTGCATGAAGTTAACAAGCTTTACATGAACAAAACCAATGCAACAGGATGAGAAATGAAGCTTTTGAATGGGAAAATAACTCTTTCCATCAATTATTTCTGATAAAATGTATATCTATACATTAAATATATGAAAGATATATTGAAACTCCACAGGTCAGTGAAGTTTTATGTTATTAAAACTAAGACTTGGGGAATACCCCACACAGATAAGTGATCAAAGGATCTGAACAAACAACTCTCAAAAAAGAAATTCAAGGTATAGACTGCTCCAAATTTCTAACAATAAGAGAAATACAAATTAAAATAGCTCTGAGGTTTCATCTCACCCAGAAAAAAAGGCAAAAATGACAAGATATGGAAAAAATCAATGTTGGAGGGGCTGCAGAGATAAGCAGAGTAACATTGTTGGTAAGTATAGGAATTGACCTAATCATTCTAGAAAGCAATTTGTAATTATGCTTTAAAAAAATAAAGTACTAAAGCATCCATTCCTTTGGACCCAGAAATCCTACTGCTAAGAATATACCCGCAAGATATCAAAGACAGAAAGAATGTTTCCGCGTACACCAAAAAATCCCTCATAGCAATTTTGATAGTTGCAAAAATTTAGAAACAAGATCAGTCAGTCTCCAACACATCAGCTGGAGAATAACAAAACTAATTGTGAAAAATAAATGTTTTGTGATATCACTGTACTATAAGAACGAATAAATATGAAATATTTAGAGAATCATAGAGAAACCTATATGGACTGATAAAAAGCAAAGGAAGCAAGACCAGGAAATGATATGTGCTATTACTACAATGGTAAATGGAAAAAGCAACAAGACTGGAATGTTGTGCAATTAAAAAGAGCAAGTTTGGCACTAAAAAAAAAAGATGCCTTCCCCTTCTTTGAAGAAGCAGGGGATTCTAACAGCATGAACAATAGTCCACAGTCAGATTCAGTTCATGCATTGTTTAACTTTATTGAACTTTTTCTCTTTCTTTTTAATTACAAGGGATGCTGTCTAGGTAGGGGAGTTGGGGGAAGGATATAGTTGAAAATGAAGGTAAGATAGAAACCAAATATATCCATAATAAAAATGTTTTAAGTTTACTATGTACCAGGCCTCAAACTAGGCATGGACCCCATCAGCAATATGGTGAAGTCCATGGATTATTTAGAATAATAGTCTGTTGTTTATATTCATAATTAAAGGTGATGCTAAATTTCAGTTAGAAGTTAGTGACATTTTTTCCATACAAGTTCATAGACCCCTTGAAATCTATCCATGGATTGCTTAGGAATTAAGAATCCCTGCCATATAGCATCTCAGGGACTCTTGTTTGGAAATTGCCTTGAGATGTTATGCCACACTTATAAAAAAATTATCCTCAAACAAAGTCATAAATATATATTTCTTTACCCAGGGAAAGGGGGGAGGCAGAGTTGTTATGTGGGTTCATTTGATCTCTTTCTGATGGGGAAGGAAATACTCTGACATGGAGGCTTCTCCAGCCACTACTGCTATGGGGACAGGGCAGGTATGGAAAGAAGTATTCCAAGGATGGTGCCATTGGAGCTCTCTAAATTCTCCACCCTGGGGAGAAGCCCCATTGCCTCACTCCAGTTATGACTTTGTCCTCAGGGATAGCAAATCTCCGGTTTTTGAAGGTTTTTATTTTTGTAAAAAGTCAAAAGTCCTCTGGAACCTATTCTGGTAAAAGGCAGGAAATTTCACTTTGGGTCAAAATTCAAGGATGACTCTATAGAATGATTTGACTGATTTTTTTTTCAATTGTTTATAAGTAAGCTAATTCCAAAAGCAGTTCCCAAAAATGGGATTGCTCCAGAAGTGTTTTGAACTATGCCAGCATTTTTTTTTATAAGAAGACAGATATTTTGGATAAGGGGTCACCCAAAGTGACACTTTGAAGACGAAAGCTAAAAATTAATTTGAATTAAAATTTTAAAACTCATGTGCATTCTAATGGGTTTATACAGTACTGTGACTTTTTTTAATGATCACATCTCAGATTTGGTGTCTTGTGACTGATACAAATAATAGGTGTTGCAAGAGGTCTAGATTCCAATAACAATAATAATAGCTAACAATTATACATAACTTTATGGTTTATGAGGTCTGTTACATACATGATCAAATTTGATCCTCAAAACATAATATTATCCTTATTTTACAGATAAGGAAACAGTAGCCAGTTGGTTAGTTGTTGTCCTTCGTTCTCGAAGAGGCCCAAAACGACATCACTATGCTAGAGTCACGCTACCACGTATCCAACTGTACAAACTTGGAATGTTCTACCACAGGTCAGGCACAAATAGTCCATGTGAACATTTGGGGTATATTCTCTAAGTTTGTTCATCTCACGTTTCTTTTGAGGTTAAATGGCTTGTCTATGGTCACACAGCAAATGCAATTAAGATGATTTGTGCTGGGTATTCATAAGATCACAGGGTCAAGGATCATAGGACCATAAACTTGGAGTTGGACAGGAGTGACTTACCCTAGGTCACACAGACAGGAGAGGCACAGGCAGGATTATCAAACCCTGGCCTTTCAAACCCAGTATCTGTGTTATTTAAATCAAATCACATTGTGACATTTCCACAAACTAAGATAAATAGTGTGGGAGACCAAGCATTAACATGAGCTATGGTAGGAATGAATAAACAAGCCACTTATATTTTGTGAGAGCTGAAGAAGTATAGTCAGAATAGAACATGACTAATCTTAGATCAATGTGGCAAGAACCACGAGAGCATTCCCTGTCTTAACTTCTGTTGCTTTGTATTAGCCACGGTGCCTTTCGAGTAAGAACTGGATAAATGTGTTGCTCTAGTCATATTTCTCAGAACTACCGAGAATCAGGAATGGTGAGGGTTCCCTCTGACCCCAAACTTCCTCCTCATTCCCTCTCTCTGCCCTATTACAATGATTAATATGATAGAATAGAGTCACTTACTTGAGTAGTATAGAACTGGTTGGGTAGTTTCTCTCAAAGCCTAACCACACTTGGAGATTGTTAAAAATAAGCTCAATGGACAAAGGTCATTCTAAAAGCCCATGAAAAATGTTACTAATATATTCTACCAAGTAGAATTTATTTCTCTCATTGAATGTAAGTTCCATGAGAGCAGAAAGTGGTTTTGTTGGGTTTTTGTCTTTAAATGCCTAGTACCAAGCAGAGCACCTTGTACATAGTGAGTGTCTCCAAAATATTTTGTTGGATTGGATTGGATTGAATTCAATACCAACATCGCCCATGTCTTTGGAATAAAGAATGTTCAAGGGTTAGATGAGGTTAAATGATCAAGTTTCTATAATACTAAGTGATCCAAATGAGAATGGAAAAATCAATTTGATTTGACAGATCATGAGGCATCGTAGAGGTTGAACCCAATTTCCACCTGCCCCCCAAAAAAGCATAGCTCTTTCCCATGCAGGAAATGTTAATGGTGGTAGAGAGCTCTCCAAAGTGAAAACTGTCAAGAAGAATGAGAAAGCCAAAATTATCCCCCAACAGTTGGGTTCAGGAATATTGATAAACATGATGGGCTAAAAAAAGTTATAACTGAAGCTCTTTGTATAAACTCTGACATGTTTGGACACTTGTTTTCTTGAAACTTTTCCTGTACTCAGACCAGATTTTTCCAAACATGTTGCACCTTGGTTCCCAATGGTACCACATTGCCAGTTTGACCTTCTAAACCTAAAACACACTCCTGCCTCTGGTTCCTTCAACCTTACGGACACACTTGACTTACTGGTGTTTCATCAAATGAGTTACTGTCACTGGATTAAGCACAAGATTGTCACAGTGTAAACTAGGAATTGTTAATACATTAGGGTGGGGAGGTGGCATAATTCTTAGCTGGGCCAAAGTTGTATTACCTTTTAAAATTCTGAAAGGTCATTTCATTGCTAATGCTGCTGCTACCAATATTACCACAATTTATTATTGGTATTAGTATTAGCATTAATTTCTATTATTTCTATTGGCAAGAGATGGACTCTGACAGGATTTTCACAGTTATAAAGGGCAAAAGGAAAGAATTCCCAATGCCAGCCCTAACCCCAGGGAATCCAGAAGGATTTCCCTTACAATCTATTCAGACCTCTTCCTCAGCATACAGTAGTTGACTGTCCTGGGCCCCAGAAGTTCTGTTTGTAGAGTAGGTATTAAATAAATAAAGAATTCTGATGCCATTTGTGGGCACCACGTATAAATAAAACAGAAAAGGGGCATTTGTCTTCAAATATTCCCCTCTGGAAATCAATTTTCATAATGCATGTTTTTATTGTATAAATACAATTTAAAGGTATTGAGGGGTTTTCCCCTGAGTTAAAATAAATATGTGTCTGTTCCTTGGGCATGGGTGTTTGTTTTATGAGCAGATTTAGGTTGCATAAAATACTCTGTTTGGTCTTCAAGTATTACTGAAAAACTTTTCATATAGCCACTTCTGCAAAAGTCATAGGATTTCAGGCTAAAAGATCATCTATCTAGTCCAACTCCCTCCAGGGGGTTATATTTCCCTTCTGGGTGAGACTGAGCCTAGAAAGGCTAAGTGATTTGCCCAAGGTCACAAAGAAAGAAAGTGACAAAGCTGGGATTTGAACCCAGAACCTTCAAACCTCAAATCAGGCACTCCTTCCTCTGTACCATCCTGCCTCTCAATTACTAGAACAGAAGGTCTGGTAATATTATCAAGAGAGAAAATCTTTGAGTAAAATCCCAGTGAAGTTTGTGTCTTCTCTCTGGGGACCAGCCTACCTAAATACAGAGAGACTTACCACCAGTGATTAATTCTTTGGCCATGGTAATCCATGACACAAAGAAAACTATAAGATGACTCTTGGCCTTGGGTGGCCCCCTTCCACTTCTGTGGGGATAGTGGCAGAATGGTGGTCAAAGGGGCAGGTGGTATGTGTTTAATTAGTGTTTATACTATCTATAAACTTTGACTTAGCTGCAAGATTCTTATCTAATAACATACAAGTAAACATTTTACTACAGGGGTTGAATCATATCACTTTTGACATTCATATCATACTCTCTTAAAGTTCAATTTTTATCCAACCACCATCAGAGCTGACACACAACTGGAGCACCTGAGTCACTCCATACTGCTATTTTGGCTCCAAATGAAGTCAAAAGACATGAAAACATTGCATCCAAGTGGAAACGTGACTCCCTGATGTTCCTAGGAAGTACGTGAAAGAGTCTGAAGAATTGCTTTCATCATAAATCTTTTCATCATTTAGAGTCAAATTCCTTTGTAATACCTGTAAACAATAAGAAGCATTATTCCATGGGACCCTCTGCCACCTTTCTTTGCAGTACTTATAATAGATATAAATAAACTGACCACCATAAAGGCCACTGTGAGTCATGTACCAAAATCTGTTGCAGAAGATGAAAAAAGTAGAGAAATTCTCTGAAGAACTTGAGAGAGTTCACCAAAGTAAGACAATCTATACTTTGGTATTTAGTGGCTTCAATGAGAAGGCAAGTATAAGGCAAATTTATGTTCAAGAATATAATTCAAAGTCAAAAAATTGAAAAGGGAAAAGATGTTCAGACTATTGTGAACCATTCATGAACTATATATCATGACAACATCCCTTCAAAAGTAGAATGAGCATTGAATGCTGTCACAAAAGAATTAAATATATTAATAGCCAAAGAAATAACTAATTACCAAAATAGCACCTTTTCAGAATGAGCTGTCACTGGATGGTGAGATTCATCAATTGACTAGAGAAAAGGTAAAAGTCAACAATGAATAGGAAAAAAGGATGATGACATGAAAATGCTGACAGTTATAGCAACACCAACACAACTTGTTTAAACAAGCTATCAACTCTCCCCGAATAGGAAATGGACAAATGCAAAGATATTGTCCTGATCACCATTCCTCAGTGAAGTGTAAATGATGTAAAAATAGTTGTCCCAACTGCTATTTTAAATATATGTGAAAGTATCCAAATAAATATTTTATCATACTAGATTTAGCCCAAGTTTGGTGTGTCAAGTTATATCCTGACTTTTCCAATTGCAGTTCTATCTCTCTCTCTCAGGTTTCTGTCACCTCCTTTGTTCCAGTAAGCACTATGATACATCCAGTTCTCTTTAGGGAAGGATTTCTTAAACTGGAGTCCACGAACTTGCATTTTTGAAATATTTTGATAGCTGTATTTTACTGCAACTGATCCTCATGCATATTATTTTATGTGTTTTGAAACATTATTCCATAGTTTTCACCAAACTGCCATAGGGGTCCGTCTCACACACACACACACACACACACACACACACACACACACACCTCCTGCTTTAGGGTCGGTCAAATTACTTTGTAATGCTATAGTTTACAGCCAATGGATGCATATTACTTATCTATATGATGCAAGCTTCCATGTAAACATGGGACTTTCACCCAGTTAGCAAAAGTTGCCCATTTATCGTCTTTAATAGACTTACCACCAAAAACCCTGATGTGGCCAGCAAGACCTCAGGTTCTACCCCCATCCCAGTGGTATGACTGAAAACAGTGTGGTCATAACTATATGAATAAAAGGAGGCAGATCCATCATGTAGTAGTTGGTGAGAGTAAGGCAGAGCAAATCAACAGGCTGAATTCTATACTGATTCCCCTCCCCTTATATGTTCCCCACCAAAATTAAAAGACTCAGAGGGAGGTAGTACATTGGTTGGATCCCCTATGGAATATTTATGGAAACACAAGAGCCAAACTCACCATAAGAAAGTATGAATGGACTGGGATCAACGCTGGTAGGCAGCATGCCAATTATGCTATATCTCCACCACCAAGGTCCCTGAAATTCCTTTAATAAAAGAGAAATCCCTTCATTCTTCAATTAGAGAGAAAGCTTTGATGGAAGTTCCTGAGAGAGAGAGCATCATGTTGACTTAAATTCACTCTAAAGGGTGAATGACAAATATTCATCCCTTTGCCCAAAGCAAGCTCAGATAAGGCATGAGAGAAGGACAGCACTGAGCTCCCGAGAAGGTCAAAAGGGACACTAAAAGGCATGACTGAGAGTATTGAAAGATAAACTTGGCCTATATCACATCTTTGCCCAGATCCAGGCCTGACTGCTTCTATCTAATCTCCACATTAACTCACACTGAAGCACCCATAAGTTTTTGTCATATCTCACATTTCAGCACAAATTTAACATCAAAGGGATGTTTTAGGATGATTCATCTCATAGCTGATTGGAAGGGGCAGAGAGTAGAGGTAAGGATGCCAGTTAGGAGACTGTTACAATATCCCAGGCATGAGATAAAATGAGGATTTGGGGTGGGGCAGGGAGAGGAGAGGTGAATTTGAAAGATATGACCAATGAGCTGCTAACAGACAGATTTAAAAGAATGAGGAGTCAAAGATTAATACCAGGGTTTTGAATCTGGGTGACTGGAAAAAATGTTTATACCAATTTTTTAAAGTAACAATATGGTAGAGGGGAAAGAACACTAAATTTAGAGTCATGGGACCTGGATTCAAATCTTGGCACCACTATTTGCCACTCATGTCACTTTGGGCAAGTCATTTAACATCTATTTGTTTGTCTCTTCATCTACAAAATGAAAGAATTGGGCTAGAGAGAATGTCATAGATCCCTCCCAGGTCCAAATCTCATGAAATAATAAAAGCCAGTTTGAATGGAGAAACACGATGGCTTCACTTTTAGACATAATTGAATTTAAGTCAACAGTAGTAAGTCTAGCACACAATTAGAGATGTGATCTAAAGAGTGATCAGGGGCTGAAGACAAAGACTTGAGAAGTGTTTGTACAAAAGTAATTATTCAAGGTCTGCTAGTACATGATCCCTCTGATGGAAAAAAATGTAGAGAAAGAACAAAGACTAAAGACTGACCTTTGAATTATGGCAACATGTAGGGAGGAGAAAGAAGAAAAGCCATATAGAGACAGTAGTCCAAGAGGTAGGAGGAAATCAGGACCAGATATTGTCAAGACAGAATTATAAGGAGGGTATGTCACTTTGATTTGAAGAAAAATACATTTCCCAACACTGCTCTGTCAAAGCTTAGGAAAACCTTCTATCCCCATCAACCAACATTTCTGTGACTACCTCCTTGCTAATATTGAAATATACCTTTGCTCGTCTCTCTTCTCTTCAAATGAGTGCCCAACCAAAACAGTTGAAATGTAGTTTTAATTTTCAAGGTTGATGTTAATTTTTTTCCACACACCTGTTTCACACATCCTTCCTTTCTAATAGCAATAATTAAATTACAAAAAGGGAAAACATGTCCCATCAGTTGAAGTCTTACTATTAAGTAGTTTTGCTTCTCTGATTTACACCAGGAAAAAAGTGCTAAGGATGTACTTTGTATGGGGGGTTGATTGAATGTTTGTTGGGAAATGTTTGTTGAATCCAAATAAAATGTATAAATAAAATTTTATTTAAAAATATTTAAGAAGATGGTCTGGTTTAAGTTCATTGAGAGCTCAGTTAGAAAGGCCTGGGTGAAATCCCTGCCTCTGATACATACCGACTCTAAGACCCTTTCCAGAATCCCAGACAAATCTCTAACCCTATAAGATGCATTAGTAGGAGGAGTTTTCTCATCCCTAGTTCTTTAAGCTGATGAAATCCCAAGTCTGGAGCTAAAATAAAATTTTTAAGAAGGAAAGAATGGTCGCTGGGTACAAAGGAAAGGAAAGATACCCAAAAGTTTTCCTCAAGCAAGCCCCCAGAAGCCATTGTCTATGGTGACCCCCAATTCACTGGGGTTGCAATAGCAACCTTCGCCCTGGTATTTTCCAGAGACAACACAAAACTAAATACAGCTCATTGACAAGGCTCCCAGATCCTAAATCATTTGTCATCAAAGAGTCTCCATTAGATGGTTATGTTTCATAACAAAGCAATAATGCTCTACCCCCAACGGATCATCCATCAGAATTCTAATTGTTATTTATCCTACCCAAGTGGAAAAGAAAGGCCTTTCTCTGGCATCCTCATTGTCACCAATTTAAACAACAGTTTGGCTTTGTTGTGTCTAATACAACAGACTAATTATAGAGCGGGAATGTGAAAGAGCCATCTCGGAACCTAACCCAAACCCCACGGTCCACTACAGAAAGTTTACTCAAGAGTCAGCAGGGCCAAAGGAGGCCCCCTGAAGAGGTCTGGAGGCATCATCTGGTCAGCATAAAAGCTGGGATTATGTGGGAGGAAGGAAGGAAGCTCCCCCTAACCTAACAACCCTCACCACCCCCCCACCCACAGTTAGAGCTCATGAAAATATAAGACCAAGTGGAAGCTGCCCACCGTGCATGCTTTGTTCCATGTGATCCCATTTTAATGTCTTCATTTTGAAGGACCCCAAAATGAGGCCAAGAAATGCCCTGCATCTGTTGTAAAGAATTAGAAAACCACTGGGCTGTGAAGTAGATACCTTGGGGCCCTTACTTGCCAAATTATAAATATGTAATGAATAATATTCCATCAGACCATCTAGAAGGAGCTGGCAAGCACTCAGCTCTCTGGCAAGCCTTCCTTACATTGCTGCTAACCTATCTGCAACAGGGCTCAATTATCTCTTCCTCAAGGCCCAGGACCCTCCCTCAAAACTCTAAGAGCAAGATTTGATACATGTTCATGCAACATTCTTAACTTATATCCCTCTCCTTGCCTCCCTGTATCTCTCCACCCCAATGTTCCCACTCCTCAACTCCACTGTCAAAAACAAACATTTCCTTTTTCATGGAATCAATGAACTTCTTTGGGATGCAGTGTCCCCATTTGTAAAAAGGGAATAATATTCATTTGTCCCGCTTTCTTCCCTTAAATAATAAGAAGCAAAAGGGTAGGGCTTGGGAACATCCTTTGAAAAGAATCAAGTGCTGTATGGATAGCAAGTATTTTCTTCCCAAGAACTTCTAATGCCAAGATACTTTGGTTCTCAATGGGTCCTGAGAAAGAGTAAAAGAAAGGATTCCAAAGGCTATGCTGAGCAACTCCTGCTGACTCTAGAATCAGCAACCATTGGGCAGTGATGGGTCATCTGCTGACCCTGACAAGCCATGGTTTGAAGGGGGAAAATGGCTAAGGATTTTGGGGTACGTTTCCTCACCTGTCTTTAAACTCTGACTTGGGGAGTGAACAGAAGAGTGGAGATGCTGATCTAAATGACAAACTCAGATGAAGCTTCAGTAAAGACAGTGATTGCCTTCACAAGTACAAGATGCAGGAGACATGGTTTGACAGCATTTTGACTGAGGGTTTGGGTGCTTACCTGAATTATGTTGATTTTGTTAGTGCACTGGCCTCTTTTGCTGTCCACTGCCACCCCTCCCTATAAGATTCTCCATTTCCTGACTCTGGGTATTTTCATTAGCTCTCCTCCAAGCCTGAGATGCTCTTCATCCTGTTCTCTACCTTCTGGCTTCCCTGGCTTTCTTCAAGTCTCAGCTAAAATCCCATCTTCTACAAGAAGGCTTTTCTGATCTCCCTCAATGTTAGTGCTTTCCCTCTGTTGATTATTTCCAATTTATCTTGTCTATATATCTTGTTTGTACATAATTGTTTGCACTTTGTCTTTTCCCATCAGACTGTGAGCTGCTTGAGAGCAGGGCCTTTTTTTTTTCCTTTTTTTGCCCTATCTGTATTCCAGTGCCTGGAATGCAGTAGGTACTTAATAAATTCTTGTTGACAGACTGGATTATAAACTCACTATGATTCAAGAGTGTGATGTGATAGGGGGAAAAAAGCTCATGCAAGTTCAGGCTGCTCTTCGAGAGAAGAGACTTCTAGGAATGAGGTGATAGTCATATTATCATCTGTCCTGGTTAGACCCCAGATGGAATATTGTGCTCAGTTCTAGGCACCATGCTTTAAATAAAGACATTGAAAAACTGAAGAACGTCCAGAGAAGAGGGTAATCCAAGTGGTCAAGGGCTACAAGTCCATGCAAAGTGAAGACTCTGGTCAAAGGAACTGGGGATGTTTAGGGTAGAGAAGGCTCAGAAACATTTGAAAGTCCATCCCTAGGAGAGAACGAAGATTTGTTGTATTTGGCCCCAGAGGGAAGCATTAGGAGCAACTAGCCCAAGCTAACAAAGAGGTAATTAACAATTATAACAATAACAAATAGATAGCAAGTTAAGGTTTCCAAAATCTCTCCCTCTCTGTATGTGTGTGTGTGTGTGTGTGTGTGTGTGTGTGTGATTAGATTCTCTCAACACATTGCAAAGTGAAACTGAGAGAAAATGAGTGCCCTGCCCCGTAAAACAAGTTCTATCTGTATCCCCAGCACCAAGCACAGTACCCAGCACAGCAAAGGTACTTAACGTATACTTATTGGTTGATTGGTACACATGCTGTAAGTATTTGAGGCAGAATTTGTCAATCAGTCTTCCTGACTCCGAATCCTGCTGAATCTATCCACTTTGCCACCTAGCTACTTCTACAAGGATCTTTTGAAGGAGCCAGGATTTGTTAGCTTGAAGAAGAGATGATAAGACCACAGATTTCTATCTAGAAAAACATCATCTAGTCCCATCCCCATATTTTATGGGTATAGAAGCTGAGGCAAAGAGGTTAAATTACTGGCCCAGAGTCAAATGGGTAGCAAGAGGCAGAATCAGAATTTAAACCCAGCTTCTATGACTCTCAATACAGGTCTCTTTCCAATGTTCCAACTTGCCTCCTGGAAGACTGCAAAGGGACAGGGTATCTTCTATATGACAGAATTTCAATACTTGAAAAGGGATTTGACTTGTTCTGCCCTAGTAGCTAGAACTGAAAGCAAAAAATGGAAATTGCAGGGACAGAGAGATTTCTGCTCAAAGTAATAAAAAAAAAATCCTCACAATTAGAACTGTCCAAAAACCTAATGCATTTCCACAGGATTCAAATCAATCCATTTACTGAGTATTTATTAAGTACCGACTAAGTACTCAGCACAGTGCTAGGCATAAGGCTACAGAGAAAAAAAAATGAGAGTTCCTACCCTCAAGAAGCTTACTTTCTACTGCAGTAAAACAACAGGAGTACAGATAAATGAATACAAAATATACACGAAGAAAATACAAAGTATTTTCAGAATGGAGAACACTAACAGCTGGGGCAGGGGTGGGGAACCTGTGGCCTCGAGGTCACATATGACCTTCTAGTTCCTCAAGTGCAGCCCTCTAACTGAATCCAAACTTCACAAAACAAATTGAGGCCAAAGGTTCCCCACCCCTGAACTAGGGGAATCAGGAAAGGCTTCATGAAGGAGGCGGCATCTGAGTTAGTTCCATGAATGGAACTAGGGATCCCAAGGGTGTCTTCAGCCCCAATAGAATTCTGCACATAGAAGCTGAATGGTCACTTGTTGGAGATGTTGTAGAGGGAGTTTCATGTTCAAGTACAGGTCAGACTGGTTGATGTTTGAGGCCCTTTCCAGCCCAGAGAGTCTAACAATCTTCAAAATATGAAGCAGCTTGGCATAGTAGATAAGAGCTCTGGACTCAGAGTTAGAAAGAAGTGAATTCAAATTTTACATTAAATACTTTACTAGCTATATGACCCTGACTTAACCTTTCTTGGCCTCAGTTTCCCTATCTGTAAAATGTGACTAAAAATAGGACCTACTTCACAGGGTTGAATGTTTATTATTATAATTATGTGATTAAATTGGTAAGATAGTGTAGCAATTTGAAAGCACTGGAGCTTAGATGGGATGGGGTAGGAAACACCTACAATTTACTTAAATTGGTCTCTGTCCTTAATTGATTTCTTTCTACCATTATCTCATAATGTCTGATTACTCACTCAAAGGTTACATGAGAACCCGAATGTAATTGATAGTGATAGTGTCTGAAACACTGCAGGGCTTTTGCTTACAGCCTCTCAAGATAAATTGGTTCAAAGTCTTAAGCTCTCTGGAGAAGAATTCCTCTACTTTGGGACTTTGATCTTGGCTTCATAAACATTCCCATTCCCCAAAAGGTCCTGATTTGTCTCAGCCCATGTCATCTCATCAGGAAGAATGGAGAAGTCTTATGTAGCACCTCAGACTAACTGGTATCAGCTGTTCCCTAGACAGTCTCCCCTTCTAACAGCATTCATTGCTTTTCATGAGTTAGGCAGAGACCTCAATAGAAGGCTCTCGTTCCCCATCTGGGTCACGTCCAGGAAAAACGCCATTTTCTCACCTGCCTACACAATGGCTCTGAGAATAGGAGGGAAGTCTTTATTTCCTTGATTTTTATGGAGAGAGGGGATCTGAGGGACAAAGAGTTTAAGAAATTTTCCCAAAGTCTCTAAGGTCAGAAAATCACAAGAAACCTAGAATCTTCGAGTTCAAAGGGAATTCAGAGGCCATTTAGTTCAATTGATATCTGACCAAGGGTCTCTCTTGAACACATGTAACAATAGCCTACTGGTGCATCAGTCTGCCTCAAGTCTCTCCTTACTCCAATCAACCCTCCCTTAAGCCACTAAAGCGATTTTCCTGAAGTACTGGGATCCAATTACGTTCCCCACCCCACCCCCGCCCCCAGTTAATAAACTCTGGGGGCTTCCTATTGCTTCCAGAATCAAATACAAAATGCTGTGTTTGGCATTCAAAGCCCTTCATAAGCTAGCCCCCTCCTACCTTTTCAGCCATCTTGCACATTATTCCCTGACACTTATTTTTTGATACAGTGGCTCCCTAGCTATTCAACGAACAATTTTTCTCTTGTTGTCCCCCATGCTTGAAATGATCTCCATCCCATACTCTGACTACTGACCCTCCCTAGCTTCCTTTTAGTCCCAGTTAAAATCTCATCTTCTACAGGAAGCCTTCCCCCAACCTCTCTTAATTCTAAAGTCTTCCCTCTGTAAATTATCTCCTGTTTATCCTGTATATAGCTTGAATTGTATATGTTGTCTCTGCCTTTAGATTGTAAACTCCTTGAGGGCAGGGACTTTTGCCTCTTTGTGATTACCAGGCTTTTAGCACAGATCAGGCACTTATTTTTGTGTATTGATTGGGCATCCATTTCTCCATGAAAGATTTCTGCCTCCAGAGACAGCCCACTCCACTTTGGAATAGTTCTCCTTGATGTTTTTCCTTACCTTAAGCCTTAGCCTGCCTTTCTGTAATTTCTACCCATCGCTACTGGCTCTGCCCTCTGGGACCAAACAGAACAAGTCCCATCCCCCTTCCATAAAAAGGCTCTTCTCAAATTTGAAAACAGCCATCCTGTCTTCCCTAAGACTTTTCCAAGTTAATTATGCCAAGTTCCTTTAATTAGTCCTTATCTATGTAGCATGAATCCAAACCCCTTCACCATTCTGGTTCCTCTCCTTTGGATACTCTCTGACTTAACAAGGTCTTTGCTAAAATGGCATAGCCAGAATTGAACACAATATTCAAGATATGATCTGGCCAGGGCATAATATGGATATACCCATTTATGTCTAATGGTAGCACCTGGGGGGGAGAAAAAAAGAAATTTATATGATAACTTTATTATATATTTAGAAGCAATAGCAAGTTGTACATGGCAGATTTATAGTTTCATGTGCAATCATATTTTTACTGTACTGTATCATGAAAATGCTTGCTTTCTTTTCCATGAATAGAAAATAAAATAAATTTGTAATAGAAAAAAAGTACAATCACACACACACACACATACACACCCCAATCCTAGATAGGATTTGCCCCTCCTTAAATGTCACCCAAGATTGCATTAGCTTTCTCAGCTGCTATGTTGTATTGTAGAGTTACGTTAAACTCACAGTCCACCACGATGTTCAAGGATTTTTCAGAAAACCTGCTTTCTAGTCATGCCTACCTCATGTTCCACTTGTGAATTTGATTTTTTTAACCCAAGTTTAAAGTCTTCTATTTATCCCCCTTAAATTTCATCTCATTAAATGCAGTCCAATGGTCAAGCTTCTCAACTTCTTTTTGAATTCTCCTTCTATCATCCTGTGTGTTAGCTCTCTCTTCTAGCTTTGTGTCATCTGAACACCTGGTAAGCATGTCAAATGTGCTCTTGACCAGATTAATTGATAAAAACATTAATAGCCTATGCACAGATCTCTGGACACTCTGGAAGACCTCCTTCTAGCTGTCATGTCTGGCCAGTAAATAAGTTCCGAATTCATTTAACTACAGTAATTTCTAGCCTCATCTCTCTACCAGAAGAGAAGACTTCAGAAAAGAATACAGATGTGGTTCCTTCTCCATCTCCTTTGCTGGTTCATCTGCCTACTGCCCCCCATCTGAGTACTGGACAAGATTCTGTCCTCGGCTCTTTTCTTATTCACTTCTTTTGAAATATTGTCTCTCTTGATGATTTTATCTATTCTCATTATTTCACTTCTATATGACTTCAAATCTACTTCTCAATTCCCTGCCACCAAACTCTCTCAGGGTTCCAGTCCGTACTTCTAGCTGCTTGCTAGACATCTCCACCTCCATGGCTCGCTGATACTTCAAACTCCACCAACACATCCAAAGCTTACCTCAGCTTCTCCTCAAAATTAGCCTTACCCCATAATTTCTCTGTTTATATTAATAGCACTGTCCTTCAGTGACATAGCCTTCGAGAACTGCAGATCCTCTCAATACCATGATGGAACATTCAAATGGGACTTTCTTCCACATTCATGGAAGAAAAGATGAGGAACAAGAGAAGAGACTGTCAAGGCCAACTCTCCACTTCCTCCAAATGGCTCAGATCAGCCAAAACAGAACCAGAAAGAATCATCTTGAATATTCAGTATTCGTATCCTAAATGGTCACTTCTTACCCTGCCCTTCCTCATCAGTAAGCAAGAATACAGAAATCCACAGAATCTCAGAATTAGAAAGGACCTCAGAAACCATCTGATCTGATCCACATTGGAACATGAGTACCCTATCCAACATATCTGACAAGAGGTCATCTAAGGACTAGAGATCATCAAGAGGGAACCTGATACCTCTCAAAGCAGCTCATTCCATTTTTTGACAGCTCTCGTTTTCAGGAATGTTTTCTTACATTAAGCCTAAATCTGCCTCTTTATAGCTCCCGCTATGGGGGGCCTCTAGAACCAAGCATGAGAAGTCTATTGCCTCTTCCACATGACAGCCTATCAAATCCTTGAAGGAAATGATCATGTTTCCTCCTAAATCACTTCTTATTCAGACTTAGTATGCATGGTTCCTTCCATCAATCTTCCTATGGCAGTCTGTTCACCTTCCTACGTGTCCCTAAAATGTGATACTCAAAGAATGAACATGAAACACCCAATGTGGTCTGTCCAGATCAGAATACAGCACCACTCTCACTTTCTGCTATAATGCTGTACCTCTCAATGCTGCCCAGGATTCCATTACTTTTTATTTGCTGCAGATATATACAACTGAGATGTATGTGAGACAAGGTTGTGGCACCTTCTTACACTCCTTATTGTTAAGTTACTATGCATAGGAATCCTACAGTCCTGTCCTATCTTGGACATCTTTGTTGAAGAGTATCTCTCAGTTAGGAGAAGAGAGAATGAAACCAACCCTCATAGAAAGCCCTGGTCTTTCTTGGACTCTTAAAGAATATGACTCTTTAATTCCTAATAAATCCAGTTCCTAATAATTTCATCTCTTCTACTGGCTAAATCATTGGCTAATACTGATCAACGGGGTTGATGTATTTTAATTTGAGTTAATGGAAGATCTGAATGCTAAGATTTTTGAAGCAAGGAGAAGGTCACCAAGAAGTCATGTTAGGAATGGATCTACTGAAAGTAAAATCCCATTATAAAATCCCTTTCATTACCTTAGAGGAATTTCACTAACATGAAAATACCATAGTATGGAATGTACCTGGCTGCTGGCCAGAGCAGGCCAAAGCTTCCGGATGCAAGAGATTTTACCAGAATATTTCATTACAATGATACAGCATGCAAAGAAGTCATCTTCCACTATGACTTCTGAATACCAAAGAGCAGAGTGGCCTTCTAGTTTACTTGATCAACAAAGACAGCTGAAGGAATTCAATCAGAGTGGAGCTGTCTGCCTGCTTCCATCCAAGCTGACAGATGCTTTTCTGATTCAAAACAAACACAAACACCAGAAAAGTTGATATTGGTTCCCCGGAGCATAGCTTCCTAAGGCAGTCATCAGATGTTCAGTGGGAGGAAGTAGGAATTTTGCCCCCTTCCTTCTCACAAGAAGATCACTTTCTGAATCAAGAGGGTATGTGGCCAGCAGATGCTGATTCATTCATTTGCAAGATTTAAAATAAAGGCAAACTAGAAGATACATCAGACACTGCAGCCTGTCTCATCTACCCTCAACCATTAGAATATAAGTTCCTTGAGGTCAGGAATTGTTGTTGCTTTTGTTTGTGTCCCCAGCTCTTAGCACAATGCCTGGCACATAGTAAGATGTTTGTTCATTGATTGATCGACCATACCAAGCTCGCCCAACAATGGTTCTTCCACCATTTTGTCTTGGCCGTTCCTCTGGCTCACTATGGTCTCCTACCACTCCTGGTTTCCACTTGGCCTTGGGGTCACAGCCTCTGTTTTATCTCTTACCTAGGATCTGGCATTCTAATTCCTTCTCTCTTGCCCCCACTCCCATTCCTTGTAGCCAATAGCTGTCAGCCTCTGAGTACAGTTAAACTCTTTTCCACCCTGCCCCAGGTCCAGTAGCTTAAGATCATAGATTTCAAGCTCAGAAGTGTCTCAGAAGCCATCTACTCGAACCCCCTTCTCTTAGAGATGTGGAAACTGAGGCTTAGGGAGATAAAATTACTTAGAATCAAAGAATTATAGACATAGAGCTAAAAGGGACCTCAAAGATTGAATAGTCCCATCCTCCCATTTTATTGACTAGCCAACTGAGGCTTAGAAAGGTTCAGTGATCTACCCAAGGTCACATATATAACAAGTGATAGAGATGGGATGCTGAACTTTCCTGCCACCTATTCCCCTGTCTTCTACACCCAACAAACAACCATTAGTCTTTAGAAGTATTCTGTGCTCCTGAGGAAAATCCTAGCAGGTGGTGAGGATACCCCCACAATATTGTCATATAACTGAACACATATTCAGAACCTCTTATTCCATGAAACATGTGGGAGCTAAGCTTCAGAAGCATTTTAGATTTTTTTCCTCCAATCTCTTCACTGGTCCTTTCCTTCTATAGAACCATATAAGACAAATTATTTCAGCTCAGTGAGTTAGGTCAATGTGACCTTTGCGATACGCTAATGGAATCATTACACCACGGAGGAAGAGGTTGGCAACAGCAGGAAATGGTTCGTTTCTGTGAGCAAATTTTGACTTTCAAACTTCTTAATAAAAATCAGCAAACCATGTGTTTCAAATTACCCATTGGTTATAGATAAATTTCAGGAAAACTCAGTGGATATTGATCAAGGGGTATTTCACTCAGTTGAGCAGGAGGGATACATGGGTCAGTGCCTCTGATATGGTCAGTTCCTGAAGGAGAGGATTTTTCCCCTCTTGTTTTGCTTTGGTTTTAAGACCTTAACTTGCGGCTTCCTATTCACTGATGTTTTTATCTTGGTAGATGCCAGGGAGAGAAGGCAAAAATGTATACTCACTCTGTATAATTGGCAAGAATAGGAGTCCCTAAAAATCTCTGAGACCAAAATATGAGGAAGAAACCAAGACAGAGAAAGCTATCATTCTTGAGATCTCAAGTGCTCTAAAGTTTCAGATTCTTTGTTACTAGAATGTGGATTCTCAAATGGAGAGGGCTTGCCTTGGATAGTGGTCCAAAGTTTCTTAATGACAACAAAAAGTTAACATGAATGATAAAATAATGCTCTGACATCCTGGGAACAGAAAACAATGGGAAGCATTATCTTCTTCTCCCTTTGGCCTTTAAAAATAAACTCTGACATGCATATAAGCTATTCATTCAGAAGCTAATTCTTGAGATAGTGCAGTGATGTAAAAGAGTTTTGTAGGGGGCATCACAGGGCATGAATTAAAATCATGTCTCTTCAATTTACTACCTGAGTCACCTTAGTCAAGCCATTTAACTTCTCCCAGATGCAATTTCTTCATCTATAAATGATGGGATTGGCTTAGATGAATTCTAAGGTCCCTTCAAGCTCTGAGTCTGTGATCTATGGTCTAGAAACTTTATGTTGGCAGGAAAAGTGGAAAAGTTGGGGCAACCAAACCCCACTCCCATAGTCATAGAACGAAGATTGCTTATATCCCCCATTGGAAGCCTGCCCATTTAGTCACCCTATCAAATCCTGATTACCAACTGATTATCAGTTAGTTTTATGATTATCAACTGATAGCAAACTATCTCTAAGCTGTTCGGAATGGAAGAGGGTAGAATAACTCATCCCTCCTCCAAATGACTCCAGCCCCAGTATAGGTCTCAGGAAAATGGGTCCCAATGAATCATGTGACTGGATTGAGGAGGCAACTTTCTATGCCTAACAGGGTGGGACTTCTTTGATTTGAATCAGACCTATCCCTTAGAAAGAGATCCTTAGAAAAGGATGACCTTGAACAGTTTGGATAAAGAAAGGCTCTCATTGCCTGGCCCCATCATGAGAGACATCTGGTACTCTGTGCCAATTGGATGGTGGACTGCTTTCATCTGATAAAATATTCTTCTCCAGTAGAAATTGCAGTATAGTCGATTCAGCAATCAAGTACTTCTTGATCTCTAAATCAGGGAATTGAAGAACTTGAATAATGCACCTCCAACTCTGATTACCAACTTTTAATATGTTCAATTCAACAAACATATAGTAAGCACCTACTACATGCAATTCACTGGGCTAAGTACTGGTACTTTAACTTATGATGTAATATTATACATGAGGAAGTTGAGGCCCACAGAGGTGAGATAACTTACTTGAGTTCATACAAGTCATCCAGACTATCCCCTGCTTCAACATAATGGAACACCTTGAAGTTAAATCACTCCCGCAAGGTAATGCTCTTCATAAGACCATAGAGAATGCCTTCAAGCAACCTAATCCCTCAAAAGACAGCCAGGTGGCACAGGGCCTAGAGTCAGGAAGACCTGAGTTCAGATCTGGTCTCAGACATGTACCACCTGTGTGACTTTATGCCAGTCACTTAACTTCTGTCTGCCTCAGCTTCCTCCACCATAAAATGAGAGTTATACTAGCATCCACCTTGCAGGGTTGTTATGAGAACCAAATGAGATAATATTTGTAAAATACTTAGCAACACGCATGGTACATAGTAGGAATTCAATAAATATTTGTTTCCTTCTTTGAAATCATTTTCCCTATTGTCTGACCTCAATCCCTGCCCCCACTCTAATTTAAGTTCATTCTGCTTTTCCCTGTGCTATAAACAAGAGTTCTTAACCATTTCTGTATTCTGGATTCCTATAACAGTCTGGGGCAGAGATGGGGAATCTATGGCCTTGAGGCCACGTGTGGCCTTCTAGATCCTTAAGTATGGCCTTTTGACTAAATCCAAAGCCACACTTAAGGATCTAGAAGGCCACACGTGGCCTCAAGACCAAAAGTTCCCCACCCCTGGGGAAACCTATGGACTCCTCCTCTGACTCATGTTTTGAAATGCATAAAATCAAAAATGTAGGATACAAAAGAAATCAATTATATTTAGAGTTATAAAAATTTTTAATAAGTTCAGATTAAGAATTCCTACTCCAGAGAAATGGGGAGCAGAGAGAGAAAGTCATGGAGCCCATAGGAACACATGGAAGAAAAGTTCAGAGGGGAAAGATGTCAGGTTCATTATGGGAAGACTCAAAAGACTCAAAATGAGTCAAAGAAAAAGGGAGAAAGACAGTTCAGTCAATCAACCAAGTATTTTCTTAGAGCTGACTGGATGCCGGGCACTGAGCTAAATGCTTAAGATCTAAAGACAAAAATGAAACAGTCCCTGTTCACATGGGTGAATAGCTATTGATTCCTACCATCTCGGGGCTAGTGATCAGTTATTTACTAATCAACCATGTGCTGAGTTCTATGAGGAACTCTTCCAAATATATCAAATATCCCCAACCTCAAGAAGCTTACAATCCAACAATAAAAGGAAGCAATCCATTCTTGTACCATTCTTGCAATGGTCTCATGCCTTAAACTCCAGGATAAGAGTAAGGATACCTGGGCTCTAGTAGTTTGATGAACTGCTTTGCTTCTCCAGTCCTCAATTTCCCCATCTGTTGAATGGGAAGAATAAGAGGAAGATAATGTGAGAAAAAATGGAAAATAGGCCAACAATTTAATGAAGGAGAGGGGCCACAAGAAAAGAGATGAGAGCGCCATTTTGTTTTGATTTAATTGCTTGTTTCCAGGGAGGTTCTGGGAGAAACTCCCAGGGAGTTAAAAGGGAAAGATCACTGGGGAGAAGGCTGAGGGAGAGGAATATATTCAGAAATGATTGTGATCGAAAAACAGAAGGCACCAATAAAACTTTTAAAAATAAAACAAAATTAGTCAAGGACCAAAAATAAAGAGAGGAGTCATTGAAACCTGGGTGGATCTCACCAATACACAAAGTCCTAATCAGAGTTGGAAATATCTCCAAATAGCAAGGACAGTGACAGAGAGAGATGGAGACAACTATTAAGAGATTCTTGACACAGACAAGTCTTGCCCCTGACATGAGGTCTCAGAACCCTTCTAGAAAACATCCACCTCAAGGGAGATTTCTTTAGGTATTGTTTCATGTCCTCTGCATCGCCTTTTTCTTGATGATGGTTCAAATTATCCCCCTAGAAAGAAGCAGCCTTTCCTTCAAAGGCATCTTTGAAAACAAAATTGGAAAAACACACATGGGGAGGAAGATCAAACACCATGGCTATCTATGAAGCCCCAGGGAAAACAGGAAAAATCTGTCAGGGAGCCCCACACACAGAGACGTGAGAAGCCTATCCCTGGGTTCACAGAATCAGAGAACCTCAGAGCAGGAATGGACCTCAGAGCCCACCTAGACCAACCCATAGCTGAATAAGAGTCCAAGCTATGGTATTCCTGGCACTCAGTGATCCAGTCTCCATTAGAAGACCTCCAGTGAGAAGGGGCCCAATATTTCCAAGACAACCCATGCTACTCTGGGACCGCTCTCATTACAAAGAGGTTTTTCCTTATCCCGAGTCTAATTCTGCCTCTCTGTCATGTCCACATGTTGTTCATAGTTCTGCTCTCTGGGGTCAACTCGAACAAGTCTTTCACTGTGAAAATAGCCCTTCAAAAGCTGAGAGACAGAGCTAGTTTCCCTCCTATCTCATTCAGTCAATGAGCATTTGTTAAGAGCTTCCTATGTGCCCAGCACTGTGCTAAGATCTAGGGATATACAAGCAAAGGTAAAAAATGGTCCCTGGCCTCAAAAAAGTCAAGGAGTCTAATGGCAGAAGCCATGTGTAAATAGCTCTAGCAAGAAGGAGTCAGTGGAGGCCATGGGTGAATAGCTCTATGTACATGCAAGAAGGATTCTAATGGGAGAGGCCATGGGCAAATAGCTCTATGTATATGTAAGAAAGAGGCTAATGGTGAAGGCCATGGGTAAATAGCTCTATGTACATGCAAAATCCATATAGAGTAGATTGAAGGAGTGAATAGGGGAGAAAATACTAACAACAGGGGAGACTGAGAAAGTCCTACAGAAGGTGGGATTTGAGCTGTCCTGAAAGAAACCAAGGAAACTAAGAGGAGATAAGGAGCAAAAGCATTCCAAGCACGGAGGACAGCTGACGCAAAGGCATGGAATAGGGGAAATGGAGTATAGTGAATGAGGAACACCACCAGCAGCAGGAGAGTTAGACCACTGAGCTCTTGGAGTGAAGTCTGAGAAGACCAGAAAGGTAGGAATGGACCAGGCTGTTGAGGGTTTTAAATGACACATCTTTATATTTGATCCTCGGGATTATAGGGAGCACATTGAGGTTTATTAAAGTGCTTTATATTTATCACTTAATTGGATCCTCACAGATACCTCGTTGGTGAAAGTGCCACAAGTATTATTGGTATTATTATCTCCATTTTACAGATGAGGAAACCAAGACTCTGAGTGAATAAATGACTTGACCACAGTCACATATTAAGTGTTATAAATGATATTCCAACCCATGTATGTCATGAAAGCCCGTTTGGAAAAGATTCAATGAGGTATAAAAGAGGGAGACGAGAGATGAAGAGAAGGTTTCATAGCTGAAAAAGAAAGATTTTAGTCAAGTTCCTGAGTCAGCCGCAAAGCTAGTTCTGGATGCTCTTTCCTACTCCCCCTCCAAGTCCCTGAAAGAAAACCAAAATTTTGAACTTCCCAAAAAGCCTGACTCTAAATGAATTCTCCCTCCATGGCCTATGGCTAGCAAGATATGGAGAAAGAAGGCCTCCTTCCCTGCCGGTGGCTTCCTTGTCCAGGACAAAACCTGAGAGGAGCAGTCTGGCGGCCCTTCTCGGTTTTCAGCCCCTGAGAAGCGGCCCCTCCCTCCGGTCCCTGGCTTGTTTTCCTCCTTTGTGTTTTCATGGTTATAATTATGACGCTGCCCCCTGGGTTTGGCATTTCCTGTCAGTGAGTGAGCAGGCTGGGCATGGGGCCTGAGCCTCCCCTGCGGTAGTGGCTTCCTACACCAGTCATTAGTTTCTGGGTGATTGCCCAGTGGAGAAGAATACAGCTTCAGACTGGCCCTTTTTGACGAGGCCCCCAGTTTGATCCCAAGACAGAGAAAATCAGCTCCTATGGCCCAGATGTTCTCTTCAGGATGGCAATTGACTCATGCCCGCTCGACTTCAGCCTAATGGATTCTAGGCCACTCTAAATGAGAGTGACAGGAGCCCGCCACTGTATCCTTCTCTGTCTCTCACCTAATTAGTCATAGACAGTGGAGAGAGATAGCATCCAACAGTAAGAGGCAGTGTGGTGTCATGGAAACAGCGTTAGACTGGTGATCTTGGGCCTTGGGTTCAAACCCTGACTCTGCTCCTCCCTCTGCAACTTTGGTGACTGGGCTGATTAGGAAGGTTAGATTCACTTATTGCCTGAAACATCTAGGTGATCAACCCCTGGAGGAAAGTTTTCAGCATGAAGTCTTTGGAGCACAGGAGTCAAGTCAACAAGCTTTGATTACACATCTCCTTTGTGCCAGCCACTATAAAGAATGCAGAGGATACTAAGAAAGACAAAAACAATCTCTTCCCTCAAGGAACTCTCAATCTAATTGAAGAGACTATGAAAACAGCTATATATAAAGAGTGTGCCCTGTATACCACAAAGACCTGGGTTCAAACTTCAGCTCTCCAACTTTTGTGACCTTGGTCAAGTAACCTCCCCACCTTTTATTACATTTATTATTTATGGGATGGCCTTAGCATCCTGTAAAATGAGAGGGCTAATTCGATGATCTCTCGAGTCTAAACTCCAGGATTCTGGGAATCAGTCAGTTTTTCAGTTGTCTTTTAAATCATATGTCCAGGATGGTGATGTCACCACCAATGCCAATCCCATGAGATTCCTTTGTCCAGGTAAGATCCTTATTAATAAAGTTAACATGGAGGATACCATTGTTCTGGCAAAAGGAGATCTCCCTAATAAAGCATAAACTCATGTCGGCTGGATACTCTTTGACCCACATTTGAAAATGATTGAGTTATGTCTGGCTGTTCACCTGAGCACTTGCACTTGACCTTTTGAAGAGAGTTAGAAGGAAGGGGTAATCAGAATGCATGCCATCTTGGGCTAGGGGAAGGGGAGAGATGGGGAGAAAATTTGGAACTCAAAATCTTGTGGAAGTGAATGTTGAAAACTAAAAATTAATTAACGGGAAAAACAGATTTAGAAGGAAAGAGATACCTATAGCTGAGCTGAATAGAAAGAAGACTTCAATCAATCCATTATTTATTAAATACCTTCTGAATACCAGATACTGTGATAGGACCTAATGGTACAATGACAAAAATGAAAGTTGCTACCTCCAAGGAATTTCCATTCATATAGGCAGGTACAAAAGAAACCATCCTGACATTTTGGGACTTCAGGGCCCTAGGGTAAAGCTTGTTCAACCACAGAACCCCTCCAGGGAACAGGGATTGCCACAGGGATTCATGTGACCCCAAGAGAGGAGAAAATGGAATGGCCCCAGGGATGGCAGCAGCTAGAGGTTAAAGCCTTTGGAGTTCCTGGGCCCAGTGCAGAGCTACAGAAGTACAAGAAATCTACAATGGGACAGCAGTGGCTAAGGAATATAGGAAGACTTGGGTAAACTGAGGCATCTGAAGGCCAGACAGGAGCTCAGTCACACAGTCAGATATCCAAGATGTCAAGGTCTTCCTCTGCATCCTGGGCCGCCTGCCATCTTGACTTTTGTCAAGACTCGGGAAGAGAGAGTCAAGCTGGCGACTTTGCACAACTCTGCCTCATTTAAATCCAATTCACACTTGGTTCAAGCCATCACTCCATGATATCATTGGCCTTCTTTGAAAACGAAAGAAGAACAAGAACCTTATTAGTTATCTTTTCACATGTTGGACTCTAATATTTCATGAGCCTTCCAGCTCTGACATTGAAGGCAGAACTAATAGTCCTGGGTGAGAATCCTGTCTCTGTCACTTCCTAGTTGGGTAACCTTAGGCAAGTTGCTTAACTTCTCTAAGCCTCAGTTTCCTCTTCTGTAAAAAGAGGATAAAAACACCCTCCACATCCACCTGCCTCCCTCCCCCACCTAAGAGGACTGTTGTAAGGATTATCTGAAAGTCCAAATAATCCACCTGAAACAGAGTTCTGACCTAATCACTCCCCAGTCCAAGTACTTTCCATGGCTCCCCATCACCTCTAGGAGAGGAAACAAACTCCTTAGCCTGGATCAGGCCTCTCGTGATTCCCTACCACCTGCTTCTACCCTCCCCACCCCTCTCAGAAAAATCACATTGTGTTTATTGTATTTGTATAGTTTACATGCATGTTGCTTCAACCAATAGTATGAGAGTTCCATGAAGGCAGGGACCAGTTCATTTTTCTTTTTTCTATCAACACCTAGCACAATGCCTAGCATGTATTAGGTGCTTAATAAATGTTTGTTGCTTGCTTAAATCCTCCACCATCTAACAACAACCTAACTTTACAGTCAAAGGAGGTGGCTCTCCAACTTGGTCGGATCTCTCCTACCCTTGTGTTCACAGTGTTCATTCCCTATGACTAGAGCGCGCGCACACACACACACACACACAGTCTCTGTCTCTTGAAAGCCTTCTCTTCTTACAGGGCCCAGCTCTGTTGTTACCTTTCCCACAGAGACTTGCCTAATCCCCTCGACTGAAAATATTCTCTCTTCCCCTCAAATTTCTCCTAGCATTTTGTCTAGACATCTTTTTTGCACTTACCATCCTGTACCATTCTAACTTGAGCACTGGTCTTATCTTGCTTTTTAGATTGTAAAATACTTGAGGGCAAGGACTGTGTCATTTTTCACCATATCCTCAGCACAAAGCAAGAATTTAATAAATATGCATCAAAACGAATTTGATGTTTCATAGAAAGGATGATGACAATATTAATGAATCTGTGCTTTTGTGCAGGATGGGGTCCCCCTTCCTGGAGTGCTTTCAGTCTGTCAGGATCTTTCTCTTCCTGGAGGCTCACTCAGTTCAAGGTGCCACTTCCTCAGTGCCCCAAGTTAAAATGCCTGTTCAAGCTCCTTTCTGGCTTTTAATCTATGATCTTATCTTCTTAAATTTTCCCTAGAACACCTTGTCCAAATCTCTCCTTTACTTCCAACAAATCATAGCTTATCTTTGCAAACACTTATTTCAATTCGATATGTATTTATTAACCACCTATTCTACTTTTGTCCTGCCACTGGGCTTTGATGACTCTGGAAGAGAGAGTGAGGCTGACAACTTGATGCAACTCTGCCTCACTTAAATTCAATTCACAAGCACCTGTGATGTCATTGGTCCTCTTCAAAAACAAAGGACCAAAAACGACTCTCTACCAGAAATAGTGCCAGTCACTGGGAATACCAAAAAAAAAAAAAGAATCAGTTCCTGTCCTCAAGAAGCTTACATTTTACTAGACTCATATCCCCTGACTCCCAATGTAATGTAGAGTTCCCTCAGGGAGGAAACGGACTTTTTTTTCCTTCTTTGTCTTCCCTATTCCTTAGAGACAGTAGGAGTTTAATAAATGTTTGTTAAATTGAATTCTGTGAAATCCTGGCTTTTTATCAAAATTGGATGTGGAACTTGCCATCAGCCCTCAGATGTGCTCATTGTTCTGGGTCTCACCCCCCACTGGATGTGCCACCATGGCAGCATTGTAAAGCTGGAAAGAACTCGTGAAAAATTGGCAGGATGGAGAAAATGGTTTTTTGTGGAGAGACTAATTTTTTGGAAGCCAAACAACAATCATGAAAATATTTGCATGCTCTTTAATACTAATTACAGCCACCTCCCTCCTTCCCCCTCCAAAAAGACCCTGCCAGCAAGCATTTCTTCAAGAGGAAATTTCATATCCTTAATTGGCTTTTAGAAAACTCCAAGGGCAAAAAAAAAAAGAATCCAAACCATACACAGTCCAGTCAGCCCTGCAATGGAAGAGTGACTGGGGAAAACTCTCCCGTGGGAATATCAAAGACCACAGTCTCATTGCTATCAAATACACAGCAGCTTTTCCAGGACTCTTCAGGCACAGAAGTGGTTGCAAGAACCCTCTGTGGTTGGGAAGTGGAGTCCTGTCATTGTCCAACCATTCCTAACTTAGTTATTTTTTTCCCCAAAAAAATATTGCTCAGTGTGTCCTTCTCAGTGAAAATCAGACACATAGAAAGTTCCGGCTCTAATCAGAGATGTTTTTGCATTCTTTTGGACCAAGTGGAAGCTGAAACGGAATCAAGTGATTTTGAACAAACAGCATTGACTCATGGAGGAGCCTGATCTGACTGAACCACTAGGGTTCTGCCTCTCCGAGGTGCCCAGCTCCTGCCAAGTGGAGCCACACCTCCTGTCAGCATGGCTTTTCCATCTTTCCCCTCCTCCATAGATGAGTGTTGCCCTATGAGACCTCCTCTCTTCGATTCTTCACCAGAATTGGTATAACTGTATCCATGAAAACCCTGCCCTTCTCCAGTCCCACGTCTGAGGTGCCATCTTCCTCCCTTTATGCCTCCTCTAAGGCATCATCTGAAGGACTGCAACAAAAGGGCAAAACTGTCTTCAGCAATGCCCCCTTATAACACACACACACACACACACACACACACACACACACACACACACATACTCCTACTGGGGGTTGCCTAGAGGGATTGTATCACAAGGGTCTACCACCAACCCAGTAACTTTATACCCCCCACCCCCTCTCTGGTTCCCTCCCTCCACCTCCTCTATGAGGTTGCCCTATGGGACTACATCCAATGGGGCAGACTCCTCTTTCCCTCCTCCTCATCCTGAGGATATCCTGGTACAACTACTTGTCCAGAGTACATTTTTTCTGCCCATCCCTACCCTCATCTTCTCCCTTCTCTTTCTCCCTGGGAAGGATCACAGGGCCATAGATTTGGTTTTTAAAAGGATTTAAGAGGTCTTCAAGTTCACCTCTCATTCCACAAGTGAGGACACTGAAGCCAAAAAAAAATTAAGAGATTTACTCAGGTTCACACAGCTAGTAATCCCAAGTTTACTGATTGCAGGTACCCAGAAGTCTTCCCCCTGGAACCCCAAACCAGCCCCAACCTTTCTCCAGGTAGAAGAATTTCTACTTAAGGTCCTTGAAAACCAGCATCTCAGAGTGGCTAGAACTAGACAGGGAAGTCCAGAGAACCTGGATTGAAATCTTGCCCCAGGCAAGTCATGTAATTTGTCTAAAAGGAGTGTGTTGAACTTGGTAGCCTCTAAGACTCTTTCCAGTTTTGAGTCTAGGATTCTAGGATCAGTCTTAAGGCAGTCAACACTGTCCTGATTGCCAGGTCTTTTCCCATGCCTTGGTTTTAGCTCTGCAGGAAGTGGGGGCATCTCAGAAGCTTTCTCAGGCCTCTAGCATAGGATTCAGAACCAAGACTCAATAGGGCCCTGGGGAGGAATAAGGAGAATCTGGCTCCACAGGGGTTGAGTAACTGTGAAAACAGGATTTCTCTAGCCAGCATTGTTTTCACAACCCAATTTTCCAACTTTGTTACTGAAAAGAAATTATTCCACCCCCTAACTCTTCCCCTCCCCCCAAAAAAAGTTATTTTGAAAAGGCTAAGCAAATTAAGCCCATAAGGAGCAAATGAAGCTGTGGGAATGTGTGAGGCCACACAGACCATGACATGAAAGATGCCACAAATTGGCCTCCAGGAATAGCCCAAAGGACATGTTTGTCTCAATGTGGCAACAAGTGGGGAGAGAGAGATGTTTCTCCTCCCCTAGACAGCAGCCCCATCACGACTGCCGAACCCGACTCCCAACTGAGAGGCGAAAATTTGGTGACAGTTCCATGACAAGTCCAACACCAGAATGTGGTACTGGTCAGGGACCATGCCTAATTCTCAGTGTGGTCCAGTGGCTGGCTCAGAGCAAGCTTCTTATAGACAAGCTGACCCCTGTGAAGAATGTGCCCTTGCACGTAGGCGTGATGGAACACAGAGACAGGAAGCTTGTACATCAGAATGACTTGGTCACCTATGATAGCACTCATATTTCTGTCATGTTTGGGGGCTGTTCTCTTGGTTTTTATCTTTTCCTTTCTCTAGGCACAGAGGCCATCGAGATGGCGACCCAATCAATCAGGCAGCAAGCATTTATTAAGCACCTACTATGTTCCAGGCATTGTCTTAGGCACAGGGGATTCAAAGACAAAAATAATTGGTCCCTGCCCTCAAGGAGCTTACATTCTATCAAGGAAAAGGGGCACCTTCCCTTGGGAGCTGTACAAGGGAAAGGAGAAACATCATCTCATTGACTTTCACTAGGAGAATCTTTTAAACCTTCTATAACTTACAGGACAGTGCTATAACCCTGGAAGTCTTGACAGTACCACGAAGGTGATGTTGCCAAAAGAGAACTGGACTGAAAGGTGAGAGATCAGTGCTCACCCTGGACCCAGGAAGCCTAGGTTTGAATCCTGGCACAGACACTTACCATCATTCATTCGACAAGTGTTTATAAAACACCTACTGTGTGCACTGGGGATACAAAGACAAAAACAAGATGGTCACTGACTTCAAAGCCCTTACATTAATTGAAGGAAACAATGTATACACATTAATGAGTATAACATATATACATATATATGTATATATGTGTTTAGATAGATAGATAGATAGATAGATAATGCAAAGTGAATTGAGAGGGAACTAGCAACTTGGGGAGAGAGGGTAGAAATCAGGAAATACTTCATGTAAAGTTAATGCTTGAGCTGAGTTTCAAAGGAAGATGGGGATCAAGACCATTACTCCATTTCACTTGTCTGAGCCTCACTTTTCCCATCTATGAAATGGGTGGGGGAAGGGAACTAGCATTTATTAAGCACCTACTAAGTGCCAGATATTGTGCTAAGCACTTTTTACAAATATTATCTAATTTGAGAGTCCCAGCAAGGAAGGCAGGGAGGTAGATGTTATTTTTATCATCCCCATTTCCACTTGAGGAAACTGAGACAGCAAAAGATTAGGTGACTTGCTCAAGGTGACACATCCCCCTGTAAAATGGAGACCCTATTACTTGCACAAATGACTTTACAGGATCATCACAGGGGAAATGCTTTATAAAAACTTAAAGTCTTATAAAAGTCTTATAAAGTCTTATCAAAGTCTTATAAAGTCTTATAAAAAACTTAAAGAAGTGTAAGTTATTATTACCTGGATCTCCACCATTAAGTAGCTGGATTATCTTCCACTCTTCACTCCCCTTCTCTGGGTCTCAGTTTACTCATCTATAAAATGAGGGGATGTGAAACAAAAACAAAGTGAGTGTCGAGTAAATTGTGGTACAGAAACAAAACAGAATGCATTGTACCAAAAGAAACAATGAATGTGAGGCATGTAGAGGAACATGGGAAATCCTTGTATGAAGTGATACAGAGAGGAGAAAGCAAAACCAAGAATGATACCCATGACAATTACAATCATGTCAAAGAAAAAAAAGCATAACAGGCACTGGAATTCCCATTAAATAACGAAGATTCCAAGGGCTGGCTCCAGGTACCAATAATAATGCACACCATCCTGTGCTCCACAAAAAGGCGGAGGACTACATGTGCAAGATGCTGCCTACACTGTCAGATACGATGGCAAAGGTGGTTTGTTTCACTTTACTGTATTTTGAGGGAGGCTTCTCTGGGTGGGCATGTAGAGGAGCTTTGGAAACTGACAGTTACAGTGGTGTAGAAAACCAAAAAAAGCACCAATAAACAAAAAAATAAATGAAATGAAAGGGTTGTACTAGATGATCTCTCTTATTCTATCCACCTCAAAAATTGTATGGTTTGGTGAATGGAGCACTGGTCTTGGGTAAGACCTGGATTTGCATCACATCTCAGACATATATGATCAACGAGACCCTGGGCAAGTCCCTCAACTTCTCTCGACCTTGGTTTCCTCATCTATGAAATGGGGGCAATACCTACCTGCCATGGCCATTGGGAGGATCAGATGCAATAGTGTACATATGATATACTATACCACAGCATTTTGCAAAGTACTATGCAAATGTGGGTTATTATTATTAAATATGCAAGGTTTTGGCTAGCATATAATAATGTGAAGTTTGGAAGGGAAAAGAGAAGTGGGTTTTTTTACAAACATTCCTGAATTTAGACTATCAAATGAGTTCCTGCAAAATGTGCACATCTGAGGTCCATTTCAGTTTCTAACAATCTGTGACTCAGTGATATCATGGAAAATTGCAGGATCATAGATTTAGATCTAGAAAGTACTTTAGAGACCAGAGTTAATGTGGAAACTCTGTGTGACAAAATGCCTTAGTGGAAAATGGAACAGCCTGGAAATTCAAAAACCTTGAACTGTCTCCAGGTCTCCCTGCCCCCCCAGGCCACTTTCCTGAGGTCCCTCATCCCCTGGACTCCAGTTCCTTTGTCCATACTTCATCACTTAAGACTCTGTGAGTTCTTTGGTATGAATGTGGATACAACCCTCACCAGGGAAGACCTCAACCACTCCTGGACTTTAGCAGATGGTCTTCAAGACCTCTCTTTGGTGGGGAATGAGAAAGTCCATCTCCAAGGCCGTAGAGAGTTTCTGTGGCTAAAAAGGTCCTACGTCACTCCCAGTCAACTTGGTGCTAATCCTCTACACTTAGTGAGACTCAACCTTGGATAGCAGACACAGTCTATCACTGAGCCCATACCTGAAGTCTTTCCAGCTCTGTGAGACTGGCCAGTGCTTATGTTAAACCTTCCTAGAATCAGGATCACCTCCACAATACAGTGAGGGATCAAAGGACAACTCAGTGGAAGCTCCTCACCCATAGCCTGGGAATAATAATGCAAACATTGCTTCCCAAGGGAAGAACATAAATCACACTGTAAGATGCAGCAACTTATGCCATTACAGGAAGGCAATAAATTCCTGTGTTTCCTTAGTTAAATAAGCATAAAATTTAAAGTCAGACCTTTAAACCAATTCTCTAAGAAAAGGGCCTTTTTTTCCTTTTAACCTGTTTCAAAGATGCCAGCATCTTTCTTTGGTATAACTGACAAATTCCTGTTCCTCAACATAGTCTGATAATAGTATTTTAGGCTCCTCTTTCCTGCTCTTCTGGCTATGACCTAGAGGAAAAACTCCACATCTGTTTGTTGCTCATCAAAACATTTCTTTTGACTCCAGTCCAAACCAAGAACAATAGTTCAGAGGGAAAACAGCGATGCTGTAATGGTAAGCTGGGTTTGTGCATTCTTGTGGTTGAAGTTGATCAAGAATTATAAGAAATTCTGTGTCAGCCTTAATTTGGATCAAATGGGAAGCTGCACAGTAGAGCTTGTAAAAGGCAACATTTGCTAATTGGATCTGTTCTATAATTTGCTAATTGACTACAGACTCTGGATCTTCATTCGTCCCCTCAAGTTTACTCAGCAAAAGATGTTTTGAAAAGGGCTTGGCCTTAATCAAGATCAGTTCACTTCCCAGGGCTAGTGCAGAAGGAGCTAGAGGAGATGGAGCTTGGGTCCAGGGGAGCAAGTGAGATACCAGATAATTGGATTCCATTCCATTCCATTCAGTTTGATGATATTCCTGACTGTGCTAAGCAGGATAGACAAAAATGAGACAGTTCCTGCCCCCAAGAAGCTTGCATTCTACTACGGAAACAAAATGTACACCAACAGTTCTTAACCTGGGGTCCATAAGCTCCCTCCCCCAAAGTATCCGTGGATAGATTTCTGGGGTCTGTGAACTTGGATGGGAAAAAATTACATTGTTATTTTCACTCACCTCTATCTGAAATTTGGCATTTCCATCAATTATTTAAGAACATTATTCTGAGAAGGGGTACATAGTCTTCACCAGATTGCCAAAGGGGCCTTTGACACCAAAAGTAGTATAGTATAATGGTATTTTAGGCTCCTCTTGGAAAAGGACTCCTATTGTCCACATAGAAGTAAATATAAAATACATGCAATGTAAAGACAAAGTAACTGGGGAAGGGGGGGGAGTAGGGAAATCAAGGAAGGCTTCCTGTGGGAAGTGGCATCTGAGTTGAAATTTGACTGGACTTGCAGATTCCAAAAATGGAGGTGAGATGGGTAGGAAAACATTTCAAGAATAGTGGATAACTGGTACAAAGACACAAAGACTAGAGATGGAATGTCAGGTATAGGGACCAACAAGTAGGTCACTGACCTCAAGAAGCTTCCTCTCTACTTGAAGATTAGAACATGTGTGAAAATTATAATAGCACAAGGGACACTGAGAAGGAAATACTAATACGTGGGAGAATCTGGGAAGACTTCATGAATGTGGTAGTTCCTGTGTTGAACCTTGAAGGAAGCTAAAGATGTCCAGAGGCAGAGATGAAGACCTAACGCATGCCAAGCCCAGAAATAGCATGGGAAAATGCTTGGAGGAAGGACAGGGTATATAGAGTTTTGGAAACAGCTAGTAGTTCAGATGAGCAGAAATGTAGAGTTTGTAAAGGGTTAGTAGAGTGAAATAAACCTGGAGACCTAGACAGGAGCTCGGCTGAGGAATCAGCCTTCTATCCATTAGACTAGAAATGTCAAACATGAAATCTGCCATCCAGCAGCTGCAGCCTACAACTCTCTCCAGTGGACTCTGAACCAGATTAAAATTTAATTGGGAAATAATTAACAAAATAAACAAAAATACAATAGAACATAGATAATGTTAATATGTGGTATGTAACCCATGGGGATGCCTGTGTATGGTTTAGTAGATGCTTTTTATTAGAGTTTGACCTCTACTGCCTTAAAGTAATGGGGATTTTCTAATGATGTTTTAAGCAGAGTGGCAAGGTCAGACCTTGCATTAAAAGATGATTATAGTAAATGTAGAGGATATATAAGAGCAGAGAGAGCCTGGAAACTCAGCACTTATGCTGACATAGCTCCCAGATCAGCTCCCCACCATGATGGGCCATTGGAGCAGGTAAGGCCCCTGCAGAACCGGGGAACTGAGCTGAATCTTGAAGAAACCAGGGATGCCAAGAGTCAGGTACGAGGAGGGAGAGCATTCCAGGCATGGGAAACAACCAGTGCAAAAGGCCAATTTATTACCAGAGGCAGTGGGATGTCATGTCTAGAATCTGGAGTTAAGAGGCTGGGTTCAAAATCTAACTTAGACACTGGCTTTCTGTATGATCTTGGTCAAGTGACTCAATCTCTCAAAACCCCACTTTTCTCATCTGTAAAATCATAATACTTGTATGACCTGTCTCCCCTGGTAGTTGTGAAAATGGCACTTTCCAAACTTTAAGATGCAGTAGAAGTGGAGTTATTATTAACACTCATATGCTCAACATAGCAACCACATATGTAATGTATGTTTCTATGTAACATCTTAAAGGTCTGGGAAAAAAATACCTTAAATCGTATTGGGTCATCCTACATATTTCAGGTATCATAAAATCAGCCCAATTTTATAATATTGTGAATACAACATATTTATCGTCTTATATATTTTAAATGAATGTGTAATAAAATTTAATCAAACTTGGAACAAACATATGGGAATTATAGGTTTTTCCATATGGGATAGGTTAAAGCCAGGGAAATGAGAATTTTTAATAATTTCAGAATAAAAGCCATGCTAAGAGGGTTTTTATTCAAACTCCATCATCAAAATGGTTGAACTTTAGGACTTGGCTCCTTGGAGAGGATACGAGTGGAGAACAGAACTTGGAACCTCAAATCATGCTAGAGAATTTTTTTAAAAGATAAGCCAGAATGCAACATGTAAGTGACCAGAGACTTGTTAGAAACAAGGAAGGTAGCATTGGTAGAGTCTTTTGTTCCTGATGGATTCTCAAGGGAGATGAGGAAGTTTAAGAAGGAATCCTTAACTTTGGGGGCTAATGTGAGGAAAAATAGCCTTACCCTGGAAAGACATCCTCCACTGGCCAATCAGAGGTCAAATCCTAACTTGGATGGGTTTGACTTAAGAGGGCAACTTTCATGCTCTTGAGATAGCCAAGGTCAGAGACAACCTGGAGAGCACCAGGGATAGCAACCAAAGGGAGAGCATGGTTTTCCTGCTGGTCTCTTCCTGCTCCGATCCATTCTCTGCATAGCAGCCAAACTAATTTTCCTAAAACACAGGAATATCCACATCATATCTCTATTACACCTCTATGACCTCTGGAATCAAATATAGACTCCAGGTTGGCATTTAAAGTCCTGCACAATGTGTTTCTACCCTACCCTCTGGGCCTTCTTATATTGCTCCCCTTCCTGCCCTCCACTGGCCAGCCAAACTGGACTCTTTGCTATTCCTCACTCATGCCATTCTATCTTCCACCTCCATTCCTTTGTACTGGCTGGGTCCTATGCCTAACACGTACTCCATTCTCACCCTCACCTTTTGGAATCCCTGATTTTCCTTCAAAACTCCAATCAAGAGCAACCTTCTGCAAGAAGCCTTTCCCAATCCTCTCAGCTGCTAATGCTTTCCCCTCCAAAATTATCTCCACATAGAATGGAAGCTTCTTGGGGCAGGGACTGTTTCATTTTTGTCTTTGAATTCAGAGTACCTAGCATCATGCCTAGCACATAATGGGTACTTGATAAGGGCTTATTGATTGACCCATTCATTGATTCTTTGTAATTTGTTATTTTTCTGGATAGTAAAAAGGCCTATACTGGAAGCATAAGGGCAAAGAAACTTCTCACTTTAGCATTCAAGATGCTCCACAATCTGGCACTAGTTATTCATGTGCCCTGTCCTTACTTCGGTCTAGAAAAGATTCATAAAGCTATCAACATCGGCAATCATTTGCCAACACAGGCTGCAGCAATTCCATGACTTAATAGACGGCCTTCATGAGTTGCTGTGATTCCCAAATGATTAATTATCTGGTGCCTAACATTCCACTGATAGGACCTTTCATGCTTAGCTAGCCTGGTCCTGGAACAACAGACAGTTCATCAACAATCCCATACCTGAAACCTGTTCAGCCTGGCAGGATTGTCAGTTTTCCCTCCATTAGCAAAGACTTTGAGAAATCACGGTCCCCTCTGCCATAATGGGGCATCTTGGCAGGACCTCAGTAAGGATACATTCTACATTCTAGACAAATTAGACTCTGTGCCATATAACCATAGACATATACTCACTATGCACCTATGGGCAACTCAGTTAGGACCTCAGTGACCCAAGCAACTTATCTAAAACCGTGATAGAGACAAGTAACCAATCCCTAAGGGCAGCTAGGTGGCACAATGCAAAGAGTGCTAGGCCTGAAGTCAGAAATACTCACCTTCCTGGGTTCAAATCCAGCCTCAGACACTTACTAGCTGTGGGACCCTGGGCAAGTCACTTCACCCTGTTTGCCTCAGTTTCCTCATCTGTAAAATGAGCTGGAGAAGGAAATGGAAAACCACCTCAGTATCTCTGCCAAGAAAACCCCAAATGGGATCACGAAGACTCTTCTCATGAAGAGTCAGACATGAATGAAATGACTGAACAACAACAATAGGAAACAAATGGGGTTTGAGAAGACGGTCAGAAGGAGACATAGATGACATACATAATGATATGTGTGTGGAAGATTAAACTGGCAGTGGCGTGAAAGAGAGAATAAAGGGATGAGAGTAGAGCAGAGAGTAGCCTGTTTTAAGGCTGGTGTAATAATAGTCCAGGCTTGTAATGAGGAGGAGGAGTTATAGCTCAGTGGTAACAGTAGGAATAAAGAGGAGGAGATAAGCAATAGGGCTATGACTTCTCTTTAGCAGCTCCCAGTCATCTGATAAGGGAAATCCAAGCATCTCAGTGAGGCCTTCAAAGCCCCACATGATCTGAGATCAGCGAAAGAAAGAAAGAAAGAATGAAAGAAAGAAAGAAAGAAAGAAAGAAAGAAAGAAAGAAAGAAAGAAAGGAAGAAATAAAGAGAGAAACAATTTTACTAAGAAAGGAAGACAAGTAAGGCATAGCTTCTACATGTCCAGGATGGCCCTAAGCTCTCAAATTAGCAGTTCTTTGTCAGCATTTCTAAAGTAGATGGTAGAACACTCAGGAAACAGGAAGAAAGCTGCAAAATAGCTGGCTGATTCCATCTGTAGAGCTGGGCCACGGGTGCCCCTAAAAGCACTAGGCACTGCTCTAAAAGCCTGAAGACCCTGGTATACTAGAAGATAAAAAGCAATCAGGAGAGCTCTAATATTTCCTCCTGCATTTTTTAATTAGCGTGCAGGGCCAATCAGAAAGGGGGCTTGTTGATGGAAGATGCCAAAGTTGATTGATGTCACCTGTATCCCATCAGACTAATTGAAGCAGGCTGTCACATACATACACACACATACAAATGAAAAAACGGAGCCTTGAAGACCATGACAAAAACCGAAGTGATTTCAGGAAATAAGAATGCCATTTCAAGAAAGAGGCATCCAATATCGTTAATGCAAAGCAGAGAGCTTCGGCAGCTTAGAGATTCCCCCCGAAACTTCAAATGCTGAACTATTTGCCTTCAGCTAAGACCTCTAAATAAAAAGCATGCTGGAGAACCAAGAAATACACAATATTCTGTGTTTCATCCTCTCCTCAACTTCCAGGGAGCACAGGCATCCATTGTGGAAAGCCAACCTTGACACTGGAAACAAGATCCAGCTGCAGCAGCTCTGGACGGATATAATACTGTTTCTGTTCAGTCACGTCCGCTAGAGAAGAGCTAATGGGCGAGGGAAGGTACTCCATTTGGGACACTCAGTCTCAATGACCACCAGATCTTGAGGAAGACAGGAAAGGATGGGGAGGAAAAAAATTCCCCAGATGAAATATCCAGTGCAAGTTTCCCTCAAGATCATCACGGAAAATTAACCTCCATCTTTGGAACAGCCTGAGACACTGCACCTCTCCCCTCCCTGCCACCGATAAGCAAATGAAAAGAAACCTTTGGGAATACAAATGCCAGCTCAGAAGAGGGAAATACAGAGCTAAAAGTAGCCTTACAAATCAGCTGGCTATAGGCTAATGGAATAGCGCTGCAAGGATCTTAGAGGTCATTTAGTCCACACCACTCATTTCAAAGATGAGAAAACTTAGGCCCAGAGACATTAAATAACTAGTCCAACGTTGCACAGGAGAACAAGTAGTAGAGTCGTGATTAGGACCCAAACTTTGGCTCCAAATATAACATTCTTTCCACTTCTTTCCCCAATACCTCCCTCCAAATGCCCTTGTTGAAAGGGGAGGAAAATGAAACTCTGAACAGGGAAGTGACTGGCCCAAGATCTCATTGCTAGTCAGTGGCAGAGTAAAGCATTGCAGTCAAGGGGAAAGAGTGTTGGATTGGGAGTTAGAGGTCCAGGGTTCCAATCCTGCCTCTGCTACATATGACCTGGGTGACCTTGACTAAATCATTTAACTTCTTCAGACTTATTTCCTCATCTGTAAAACGAAAGGGTTGGCCTAAATGGCCTCTGAATTCCCTTTCAACTCAAGATCACTTTACCCTATCCAGTAGTGTTTTGGCAAACGTTAACAACCAGTTCTCTAAAGGGGGAAAAAAACCACAGTATAACACATTTTTAAGTTTAATCTTCATTATTATTAATATTTTCTCCATCTCTTTCTTAAGTCTATACAATAAGAGAGCAATAGATGAAGCTCTGATTTGTAGCATCTGGTGATTTCCAAGGCATTCACACTGAAAACTTAACCAGTTCTGGAGAGCCTGTAGGATCTGGCTTTAGCACCTGCCTGCCCCGGTTCAGCTGTTCTTGTATTATTTATCTGCTCACTGTATCTTTCCCTCCCACCCCATCCCACCCCCTAAAAAAATCAGATATCAGCAGGGAAAATATTTCCAAAGGGTTATGGAATAATTCAGACTTTTAGCATCCTTAGATACAGTAATGAATACAGGATCGCCAATACTTTAGGTAATCTAATTTTAAAAAATACTTAAATTAGGGAATGATCATTACGAAAGGATTCATTGCCTCACTCATTTTATTTTAAATCCACACTGAAGGTGGAGAATAAGTCATTGATGATCTGGAAAAGCAGCAATGATAGGTCTAACCACTAATCTGCCATAAACCCTAGTGCTCTACAGAGCACAGACTAAAGTTAAGTCCATTGAGATGTCAGAAACATAAGAGCCACAGACCGTACCAATGGTCCTGGAAGGAACCTCCAAGGTTATCTATTATCTACTTCCATCCCCTTTTAAATGAAGAAACTGAGGCCCAGAGAGGTTGGGACTCTCTTAGGGCCCCCCAAGGCCAGTATTTGAACCAAGGTCGGCTAACTCCAAATGCAGCGCTTTTTCCATTATACTAAGCTGCCTACCCATTAGTTACTTGACTTCAAGATTATCAAACTGATTGTCATGTTTTGATTCACTTCCTTTGATGGCAAACATTGCCCTTGCTAGAAAAAGTTACCATTTTTAGTATCTTCTGGGGTACCCGCTAGCTGTCATTTTGGCTTGAGAGGGGCAGCTAGGTGGCTCAGTGGATGGACTGCCGGTCCTAGAGTCAGGAACACCCATCTTCCTGAGTTCAAATCCAGCCTCAGACACTTACTAGCTGTGTGATCCTGCGCAAGTCACTTAACCCTGTTTGCCTCAGTTTCCCCCTCTGTAAAATGAGCTGAAGAAGGAAATGGCAAAGCAGTCTAGTATCTTTGCCAAGAAAACCCCAATGGGGCCATGAAGAATTGGATGTAACTGAAAAATGATTCAACAACAGCAGGATTAAGGCAAGCTGAGAGTCATGTGCTATTGGTAGGGAAGCCCAATTTCAAAGGCATCATCTGTGATATCAACAGCATGTTATTAAATCCCCAGACTCAGGACCAGCTGATAGCATCTTCAGCCCTGCTGATCCTGTTTCCCTCCATATTTAAAGGCAGTAAGTTTGTATGTTTTGTATGTATACATACATATATGTGTATAGATATATGTACACACACGTATCCTGCCTCAGACTTTTGCTAGGTTTTTGACTCCAGATAAGTCAACACCAGTCTCCTTATCTCTACAAAATGAGCACCTTCCTCCCAGGATTGTTGTGGGGATCAAATGGGAGAGCATATGTAAAACCCTATGCAAGTCTTAGAGTGTTAAAATGCTGATTGCTATTGCTAATATTATTAATTAATTATTACTATTTCTGAATTGTTGGTCCACCCTCCTCCAGTGCTTGGTCAAGGCCTGGCTTATCCCACAGATCTCCCTTGGCTCTCAGATTTCTTTCAGCCCCAGACCTACAACCCTGCGATCCTAACATCCAGTGGATGTGAATCAGTGAGACAAGTGAGGCTGTCCTGCCAAGAAGTTCAGGGCTCAGTGAATGCCCCGGTGTCAAGACACACTGGGAGGATGCTCTGAAAATTAGAGTGAGGAAAAATGGGAGGAAGTTGCAAAAATGCCAGTTTGGGCTGTATGAAAAACTTCCTACTGACTAGAGCTGCCCAAAGTTAGAATGGACGGCTCCAGCTCCTGTTGTGGCAGCTAAGAGTTGGACATCAAAGGAATGCCCATCAGTTGGGGAATGGCAAAACAAGCTGCGGCATAGGATTGGGATAGAATGTTATTGTGCTGTAAGAAATGACAAGCAGGATGATTTCAGAAAAACATGGCAAGACTTACTTGAACTGATGCAGAGTGAAGCAAACAGAACCAGGAGAACATTGTACAAGTAACTGTAACATTGTGCGATGATCGACTCTGATAGACTTAGCTGCTGTCAGTCATATAATGATCCAAGACAATCCCAAAGGACTAATGATGAAGCATACTAACCACCTCCAGAGAAAGAACTGATGTTGTCTGGATACAGACGGAAGCATGCTATTTTTCACTTTCTTTCATTCTTTTTGTTTGAGTCTTTTTGTACAAAGTGACTAATGTGGAAATGTTTTACATGATTGCGCATGTATAACATATATCAGATTGCTTACTATCTGGAGGCAGGAGGGAGTGGAATGGGGGATGAAGAGAGAGGGGAAAGGATAGAATTTGGAACTCAAAACTTTTTTTAAAATGTTAAAAAAACTGCTTCAGCATGTGATTGGGGGAAAATAAAGTATTATTTAAAAAAAAAAAGAATGGGCTGTTTCCGGAGTTAACTCTCACTAGAAGCCTTTAGGTAAAGGATGGGTGAGCATTTGTCAGAAATACTGCCACAGAAGCTAGAGTTGCTGGCCTCCTATTCTGAGATGCTGTGACCCAGCCAAACCCCACCCTCAATGACCGCAAGCCCTGCTGGGATCAGATGATCACAAGTCTAGCAGAAAGAAAGCCTGGCTTCTGTCAGTGACATCTGAGGCCTGTCAGCCAGGGGTGATTGAGCTGTGCCTGGAAAGTCATATCTTGTAGTAGTCACGGAGCCTGCAAATCAGAATCCTGCTGTTTGCTCACACATTCTTTGGAATTGTGCCTGGCCCTGTTGCATCTCCCACTTTTCCCGAACCCCATCTGACTAATTGGCCACACTGCCACTCAGATGCTCCCTCAGCTTCCCACGTTATGCAGACTAATTCCTCAAAAGACCACAGATTGACTTGGGTGAAACCTCTTTCCTCATTCCTTCTATGAACCTTCTCACCTGTGTCTTCTCCTTTACTATTTAGACAAACCACCTGTGGCAACTAGGTGGCTCAGTGGATAGAGTGCCAGGCCTGAAGTCACGAATTCTCATCTTCCTGAGTTCAAATCTGGCCTCAGACACTAGCTGTGTGACCCTGAGCAAGCCACTTAATTGTGTTTGCCTCAGTTTCTTCATCTGTAAAATGAGCTGGAGAAGGAAATGGCAAACCACTCCAGTGTCTTTGCCAAGAAAACCCCAGATGGGGTCAGAAAGAGTCAAACATGACTCAACAACAACAACAACGGGAACACAGCCTGGCTTGACCATGACATGAACTTCAAGCACCCCATCCCTCCCACCAACTGGCAGGGGGAAAATAGATAACAGCCTTCTTATCTCACCTCCAACGAGCCTGCATTTTAAACATGTTTAACATCTTCATGTAGCATTTCGCTTAGGGATACAAAAACATTTAGTTTCACATTAAATTCTTTCAATGGCATGCTACAATCCTAATTTATACTCAATAATTCTACTTGATTTATAAAGGGGATTTTTAAAATTACATTGGATTTTTTGGAGGGGGAGATCAATATAACAACTTGTCTGTTTGTCCTCTTGGGTCCTCTATTCCCACTTTTATGGCCATCCTTTTAATTCCCAAAGGCTACATAAGTATACTCAGGGCTACAGGACAGCACCAGATATAGAGGAGCCAGGGGAGCTATGGTCCCCACCGAAAGTGGAACTTAAGCAAATAAATGGGCATTGACATCCCCCTCTGAAGAGTCTGAAGGTTAAGACCCTTTATGAAATAGGTTGATGGGTCATTTTTCAGTTATTCTGACCATCCCAATAGCCAAACGTAGCCTTCTTACTTTTGATTCAAATATTAGAGCTTGAGTCACACAGTCACAGAATCTCCAAGTTGAAAGGTACTTCAGAGGCCATCATGCCAGTGATACAGCTTAGCATGAAACTTGGAATCAAGAAGGCCAAGACTGAATTCCTAACTTAGGGCCCTGATTGCTGTGTGACCTTTGGACAAGTCACAACTCCTCTGATCCTCAATTTCCTTATCTATAAAATGAGGGTAATAATGGTAGATATACCTCACAGTGATGATGTAAGGACTAAATTATATTCATATGGAGGGAGAGAGAGAGAGAAAGACAGTTAGGTGGAGAGAGAGGGGGGGAGAGAGAGAGAGAGACAGAGAGAGAGAGAGAGAGAGAGAGAGAGAGAGAGAGAGAGAGAGAGGAGAGGAGAGAGAGAGGGAGAGAGAGAGAGAGAGAGAGAGAGAGAGCAAGAGAAAGAGAGAGATAGAGAGGGGGGGAAGAGAGAGAGAGAGAGAGAGAGAGAGAGGAGAGAGGGAGAGGGAGAAGATGACAGAGACAGAGAGGCAGAGTCCATTGCAAACTCTCAAAGTGCCAGGTTAAGGTAAGCTATTATTAGTCCAACCCGTACCTAACCTAGAGTCCCCCTTACACCATATCCAGTAAGTGGTCCTCCAGCCTCTACTTAAAGGACTACAGAAGGCAGGAAATGGCTACCGTCTAGGGCAGTCCATCTCACTATAGGACAGCTCTAATTAGTTAGGAAGGTTTTCCTTACTTAAAACTATGATCTGCTTCCTTGCATCATCCATCCATCCATCCCTCCTAGCTCTGCCTCCATCTTTTACGGAAGGCATCTTCAAGATCTTCTGGCCCAGTCAACCAACAAGTATTTATTAAATATCTACTATGTGCCAGATGCTGTGCTGGGCACAGGGGATACAAAATCAAAAGTGAGACAATCCCTGCCCTCATGGAGCTTATGTTCTAATAGGGGAGAAGACACCATATATGGGTATATGGTATTGTTGTTCAGTCACATGCGAATGTCTTTGACCCCATTTGGGATTTTCTTAGCAAAGGTACTGGAGTGGTTTGCCATTTCCTTCTCCAGTTCATTTTACAGATGAAGAAACTGAGGCAAACACAATTAAGTGATTTGTCTAGAGTCATCCAGCTAGTAAGTGTCTGAGTGAGGCCTTATTTGAACTAAGATCTTCCTGACTCCAGGCCTGGCACTACCCTGAAACTTGAGGTAAGAAAGTCAGTTAGGAAGCTTTTACAATGGTCTAATGGAGAGCTGATAAAGGTCTGTACTAAGGAGGTAGCTGTATGGTAAAGGGAACATATATAAGAGATGTTTTGAAGGTAAAAAAAGATAAGATTTGACAAAAGTCTGGATATGTGAGGTGAGTGACAGTGAGTGCTTATTCAAGACCACATAGCTCATAATGGTAGAGCCAAGATTCAAACCCAAGTCTATGAAGTCCTAGACTAATCTTTTCTGCAAATCACCTTGAATACGGTAGGTACCAGGTAGGTGTTTGCCAGATTGAAAAGCAAATCAAATTTCCGCTACACTGAGCTGTCACTGGCTCAGGATTTGGTGGTGAATAGCAGATAAGACCAGGCCAATGGCTGCCCCTTGGTGCCTTCAGACAGGAAATACTTGAGTGAGAGATTGCGATGTAGTGGTGATATTATCTCCTCAGAATCTCTCTGTTTGAAAGATTATACCCTTGCTGCCAGTCACCCCCACAAAAAACTCCCCGGGGTCCTTCCTCTGTCTTTGATAATTCCCAGGCACAAAGACAGCCTCAGGATTGAGTCAAGATGAAAACGACATTCTACAAAGAGCAGTCCTTCAAGCCCAAAGCCCCACTGATGGCCTACAGGTTTTAATATATCAACGGTGCTAGAAATGATCTTTGTCACATGCTGTCTTTCTGAAAGGAAGCCTAGAAAAATGACATTTACCACTGTTTGATGATTCTTTCTCATTCTTAGATTTTTAAGCACATTCACATCTATCAGGGTAACTCTATTAACCACATCGCCTCGATGCTTGTCATTGCTAGGGCTTAGGCCTACGTCTGGTGGCTTTGTTGTGTCAGGCAAGTGAGTAGCATGCCTCTAACCTGACTTTATCAGTGTCCAGTAACTACAGGGAAAAGCCCATTCTAGGACATTCTGCTTCTATGGGAACTATGTGGAACAAGGGTCAGACAAGGGGAAATTCACCCTGCCCGGGGCATTGTGTAACAAGTACAGCCCACCGGGTCTCGTGAGGCCACAGGCTTTAGGGCTGAAGGCCGAGTCTGAGACTTAGGTTCCAGAAGAATGCTGGACTGGTGGTGAGGAGATGTTATCACCTTAAGGAGATGGTGAGAAAGACAGAACCTGGAGCAATGCAAAGAAAGACAGTGGAACCTACCAGAGCCAGAACCAAGGACTGAGTGAGGCTCCCAGAACAAGTACAACCTGGTTGTGAGAGGAAGGACAAGCAGATATGACAAGAAGTTTCACTGTTTTCCCCATATGTAGACAGGAAATTTGGATAAAGGGGGACTAGGCTAGGGAAACAGAGGGTGGAAATATACTCATTTGAGAATGGTTCCTGAGGTTGTTTCTGCTTTTTACTCCTTTTGCTTCTCTGCTCCAATGAAGTGGTTTTATACAGTATTTACAGTTACAGTTGTTCTAGGTTTCTGTTAGCAAAGTAATCACTGAAAATCTAGAACCCAGTTGACTTTAGAAGCTCCAAGCTATTAAGGGTCAGAAGCAGGATTTTAATTCGGGTCTTCCTGGCTCCAATTCTAACAGCTTTTCCACTATGAACTCAAGTCTGTGAATGGCTAGAGCAGACTGGCATACCAGTGGCATACAGAAAACAGGGAGAAAAAAAATAACATCGTACAGTATAGGCTGACAACAGTAGTCACTTGACCAAGAGAAAGATTTACAAAGACTTCCCCAACCACTCTTTAGCTAGGTGGAACACAGAAAAGAGTACAGCGACTCCTGACTTGGAATCAGGAAGGACTGAGTTCAAATCCTGCCTTGGACATTTACTTAGCCATGTAACCCTGGGCAAGTGCCTTAACCTTGGTCTGCTTCAGTTTCTCATCTGCAAAATGGGGTTTAACATCAAATACCACTTGTCAAAGGGGATTGTTGTAAAGATCAAATGAGATACATACATAATGTGCTTTAAGGCTGGGAAAGCTGGACTAATAGCTTTAAGGATTGCTACGTAAGCCCTGTATAAATGCTAGCTATTATGCTAGGATTCCTGGCACAAGGTAGACATGTAATAAATGCTAGGTGACTGACAGAGGAAAAACATCCGGCTGTTGATGGCTGCAAACACTAGAATATCTACTTTGTTGTTTTATTCAGAGTCTCCACAAAAATCTCACTTGAAATTGGACTTTAACAAATCAGTGTTATTGGTACAACATCCCCCTCCCAAACCCCTCGCCCCCGGTAGGTATAAGTGGTTGGGGGCCGCTTTGTTAGGGTAGATGCTCAGGTCATCTCAATGATCGTTTTAATCTTAAAGACTATACAGTATCCCCAACAACCTTGGCACTAGGTCTTATGGGAAAATATTGTTGAAGGGATCTTACTAATTATTTGCATACCACAATAGTACTCAAGTTCCATCTCGCCCTCCAGGCTATTTCTGAGGGCTGCTACAAACACTGCAGTTTTCTGGGACATCTTGTCATGGACTCTCTAAATATGATATGTCTGGGGACTTAATGTTATATGAATGATCAACATCATAGGATTCCAGTGGAGGTTAACCACTGTGACTGTTCCTAGTCTTTCCTTGGACAGACTATTTAAAATATTTTCTCTGAAATTGGCCCTCTTCTCCCCACACATAATCTGAATTCCTCAACTGTGAATCTGTAAGCAGAGTATCGGTATAAAGCCCTCCACAGTCTGATCAGGCCTGAGCTCATATACAGATTTTGTGCAAAGTACATTTTATGGGGTCTGCAGATATTGTTAGCAAGAACTCTCTTTCTACATAATGTGGTTAGCATTGCAATTAGAAGATGTAATGAAGCAATCTCACTGAGTAAGGCCTTGTCTTGGGCCATGATAAATGCAAAATTTGGTTCAGCCAAGAGGCATCATTGTAATCTCCACCTGCCAGGAAATCTTGCAACATCATCCATGAAATCCCCAAAATTGTTTCATTTTAAAGACAAATGACAATTCTGTGCTATTCATAATATGAAAGTTAAATCACTGAACAATAACGAACAGTTTTTATATTGACTTCGAGGACATACGATTTCATTGACATGGATATGCTTCTCATCGAGCATGTCGTCACCCCTCTACAACGTAGGAGATGGTCTTGAGTAGTTGTGGCCAAAAAGTTAACCAACCTGGCAATCTGCCTCTCCATACATCAGTAAGATGGCTTTAAGACAATAAACATGTAGTTGGTTGCTGTTTTTATAAATGAATTTACTCTTAATACAGAGAATTCCTCTTTCTGTGGCATGGAGGAGTTTATTGTGTGATAAGCCTCCAGAATAGCACATAAGAGAGTACAATTTTTAACAATTGCCTAGAGCTCATGAATACATTGCATTTAATAAGTCCACAAGCTCATTAAATATCTTAGTCTTTGGGACACGGTTGGTCATTTTTCAATCATGTCCTACTCTTCTTGACCCTATCTGGGATTTTCTTGACTAAGCTACTGAAATGGTTTGCCATTTCCTTCTCCAGGGCATTTTATAGATGAGAAAACTAAGGTAAACAGGGTTAAGTGACTTGCCTAGGGTCACACAGCTAGTAAGGGTCTAAGGCCAAATTTGAACTCAGGGAGATGAGTCATCCTGACTCCAAGCGCAGTGCTCTATCCACTATGCCACATTTGGGATGCAAAATATGCCATAATAAGAAACTTCACCTCCCCTGGTTAAACTAGGACTGTCAGAATCAGAGTATTTCTGTTCCATGCCCTCTATTTCATTTGCTTCAAGATAGTAAGTCAGTCTCTATATGAATCACATAAATTGGGCTACACCAAAATCTTCAATATGTCGATGTAATACACAGTAGCAAATGATTATAATAAACTGTGCTTGACAAATGTAAAGATTTAAGTTTTGGGGATAAGAATTCATTATTTGGTAAAAAAAAAAT